>NC_045785.1:1025000-1243204 GCF_009873245.2 Balaenoptera musculus | reverse complement strand
TCCCCTCTCCCTCCCCCTCCCCTCTCCTCCCCTCCCCCTCCTCCCTCTCCTCCCCCTCCCCTCTCCTCCCCTCTCCTCCCCCTCCCCTCTCCTCCTTTCTCCTCCCCCTCCCCTCTCCTCCTTTCTCCTCCTCCTCCTCCATCCATTCAGCCTCCTGTCTGCAGCTTGCACGTCTCCCAGGTACCAGGAGAGGCCGTGGCTGGCCAGGCTGGAGAGGCAGCAGGCTCCAGGAGTCCCAGGGACAGGTCTGTCCTGGCCCCCTCAGGCCCTTCACAACTGCCTACAGGAAGCCCAGGACCCAGGAGGTACCATCTGGTGAAGCACCAAGTAATTAACCCACGAGGTCCCCCCGATGAGGAACCCTCAGGTGGTGTTGTGGAGGCCCGTGGGCAGTGTCAGCCCAAGGGAACAGGCAGTGAGGACCTCTCAGAGGAAGCCAACCTCTGACCTTGAACTGCAGGCACTGGGCGGGGGGCACAGCGGGCAGCCGGGCACAGCGGGGAGCCGCGCACAGGGAGGCTGGGCTCCAGGGGAGACACCGGGAGGAAAAGACGCGGTGTGCCTGCCAGGACGCAGGTAGCAGGGGGGAGGCAGGAGGCCGGGGATGGGGACAGGGACGGGCCCCAGAGGCCTAGAACCAGGTTCTGGAAGGTGGTACCTGGACCAGGCCCCATCCGCCGGCTGGAACAGAGAGCCGGAGGGGCGGGCGGACCTGAATGGGGCCCTCCGTGGGCCGGCCCCGCTAAGACAGACACTCTACCCTCCAGAGTCTCACCGCAGTGACGGGCACTCTGCCGGCCTCTAAGGGCCGACACGTCTGGCACCAGCACTCTGGCCTCACCACACCTGGGCTGAAGGTGCCACTGCCCCCCAAAGTAACAGGGACCCCCCAGAGAGTGTCCAGCCGCACATCCACCAGGACCGTGGCCCCGGCCCCTCCTTACCCCTGACTCCCCCACCCCTTCCTTCCTCACTGCCCGCCTGGGGTTCAGCCTCCAGGCCCTGAGTGGGGGGGTCAGAGAGGCACCCCGGGGGCTGCTGCCGGAGCCCCGTGATCCCCAGAGGGAGACCCGAGGGGTCAGGAGGCTACAGGTTTGCATGGAGGTGGGGTGGGAGCCCCCAGGCCTTTCACAACCCCAGGAGCAGCCCCCCCTCCTGAGCCCAGTGACCCTGGGGCTGGGCGGGGCTGTGGCCAGGGAGGAGCAGGCCAGTCCCCGCCCCAGATGACCAGACAGGGCTGCTCCCTTACCTAGTGGGCCAAGCTGCCACTGCGGGGACACAGCCACGCTCCCGCCGACCCAGAGGAGGGCCTCCGCCAGCCAGGCCACCGTTCCCTTGGTCCGGCTGGGGGTAAATGGCCAGGGGACAGACATGCCCCGATGATGGCCAGGGGTGGGCTCACGGAGGCCAGAGAGGGCCAGCCCCCAGCCCCACCTCAGGGGCAGGTCAGGCGGTGGCGGCAGCCTGGGGGCTCCACGGGGCCCCCTTCTCTCCTCGGCTTCTTCCTCCCCCTCACTGCCCACCAAGGTCCCCACAGGGCTGCTCCCAGGCGCCTCTGGCATTGGCCTCTCACCTGCTGTCCCCGATGGCCCCCAAGCCAGCCCACCCACCGCCAGGGCCACAGAGGGGTCCCAGGAGAAGCAACGCCCCAGGGCCTGAGGTGGGGAAGCTGCAGGGCCTCTGCCCGCCCCGCCCACCCTCTGCCCAATCCCCTGCGCTAATCCAAGCCTGGATCCAGCCCAGCTGGCCAGAGGATTTAGGCCAAGGGAACTCCCAGCTGGGGACCAGGAGGGGACCAGGCAGGTGGCAGTGTCGACCAAGGCTCCAGGCCACCAGCCCCCACGCCCCGGCTGAGTAACGACAGGCAGGAGAGATAGGTGGTCTCCCTGGGGACCTGAAGACCACAGCTGTAAGGCCTGGGGTGATGGTCCTCATGGGACCACCCACTGGGGCACACTCTCAGGCCCTGCCAGGGGGTCTCCCTACCCACCTCCGCAGGCTGGATGCTCTGCTCCATCCCAGCCTGTGCCCCAGGAGAAGACCCTGCTCTCACCCCACATCTCTCGTACTCCAGGGGAACTCCGAGCGGATTCCTGAAGTCCCAGTGGGCCTGGAGGTGGGACGGAAGCAGTAGTATCCTGCCCCCCAGCACCCAGCTCCCCGTGGGCTGGCGCCCTAGAGCCAAGCTGGGCGGGACTGCCTGCAGGCCCGTTTGGCCGAGGGGGGCCCCGGGGCCTACTGGGCCCCTTTCTGCTGCGACTCCCAGCACTGGCTGAAGGTGCAGGTCCCCAAGCCTGGGTCGAGCCCTCCTTGCCTCCGCCACCCAGCTCCAGGCCCCTGGCGTGCAGCCGCAGTCCCCAAGGACCAGCCCCCAAGACTGACCTTTCCCAGTGGAGGGGGCACTTTCCTCACAGCATTCTGCCCCCAGAGGCTGGGCTGGCCTGGGCCAGCTGCCCTGCTCATGACCGACCTGTCCTGGGGGAGGAGGGCCGGGCCTGGGGAAGACCCGCCTGCTGGCTGCTGACCGGACACAAGGCCCAGTCAAGGCCACCCAGCTAAGGTCCAGACGAGGAGCAACCAGGAGAGGCAGAGCGGGCGGCACCCCCTCCTCCTGTGGGCCAGGGGCTGCCGGGCGTCAGAGGCTCCCAGGTCAGGCCAGCCTGGCACACAAGGGGGCACAGGCTGGGGGGCAGAACCCCACCCCAGTCACGGCTGCGGGAGGACTGGGGTCTTGCCCCGAAGACCTCACGTTGCTCCTGCCGCTGGGCCCACGAGCCCCCAGCCTACCCTGTGCCCTCTGCCCAGGCACCGCAGGGACGGCATGAATCCGTGTCCCAGGCCGCCTGTGGCAGTGCTGGGCCTGCGTCCCCGGTCCTCACTGCCATAAACCCCACTGCTCCTGGGCTGTGCCGGGGCCATCAACCTTCCCTCCCCAGCCAGAGGGGCGGAGCCCGGGCCAGGCCACAGAGCCAGGGCCAGAGGGCGCCAGAGGGCACCAGAGGCTGGGCAGCCTGGGACACTCCCTTGGGTCCAGGGTCAGGGAGGGTAGGTGGCGCAGGCTCTGAGGAGACAGGACGGGTCACGTGGGCTGACCACAAGAACCAGGGTCCCGTCATCGACTCAGAATCAAACACCCGAACCCAGTTAGGAGCTTTGCCCAGGAGGCACTGGCTCCGTCCCTGCAGGAGGTGGCTCTGCACGGAACTGGAAAGGGGACTCCGTCCTGGGCATCCTCAGGAAGACGCAGCCTGCCGGAGCCCCTGTGATGGGCGGGGGGGAAGGGGAACCAGAAAGCCCCGGGAGCACCAGGACCAGAGCAAGGCCAGGGACAGCCCCGGCCGAAGCCCAACGGCCCACACGCTCGCTGCTCTGGGCCCCGTGTGATACCCACCCCTCCTTCCTGCCGACCCTTCCTGTGGTCACTGCCCTCATCCCCTCCGTGGCCCTGGACCACACACTCCCGCCCCGAAGCCTGCGTCTCCTCGAACCCAGCTCACACCTGGTCCCTCCTGCTCTTCCCTCCCCAGAGCTGGCTCCAGTCCGGAGGTGCCCTCGCCTCCCCCCCCCCCAAGCTCCCCCACCCCAAGCTCTCCCCCCAGGCCACGCCCTTGGGCTCTCGGCCACTGGCTGATCAAGGGTCTCCCACCGCCAGCCCGGGGGGCTTGGGTGCCCCCACCTTCCTGGGCAGAGGTTCTGGGAGGGGGCCCAGCCCCTGCATCCCAGACTCCCTGAGTCTCCACGGCTGCCCCAGGCCGTAATCCTCCACTGACCAGGCAGATGAGGTCAGGCTAATCTGCCTCAGGCAGGGCTCTGCTGGCGAGGCCGCTGCCCAGGGAACCCCCGCTCCTCCTCTGACGCTCCAGGAGTCGGGGGCGCAGAACCACAGCTGCTGTGCAAAGCCGGGGACGCCCCAGGGCTGCAGGACGCTGGCGGGGAGCACCCGTCCCAGGGGTGGCTGTGTCACCCGCTTGGTGCAGCCGAGCGCACTGGGGGCAAAGGCCACGCCCCCGGTAACTGCCAAGCCGGAGGTGAACCCCCTACAGGCCCCAAGCCCACATGGCTCAGCCCCCCAAACCAGGAGGTGTGGGACCCCTGCCTCGCACCCCCAGCAGCCCCCCAAAGGTGCCAGGCCAGCAACACCAGCTGGGACCTTCACTCCCGCAGAGTCACACTCGGGGCCCAGGTCCCAAGGCCTGAGAAACAGCCTCCCAGGGTGCTGCCTGAGAGCAGACTCGGGGGACCCCTGGAGGGAGCAGGGCCTAGCGCCCCACCTGGCCCCATAACGGGGACCACAGATGGGGCCCTGGGGCGCCCTTCACACCTGGGTCAGGTTCACCCCACCCCCACAAAGGCAGGGGAGCCCACCGCGACCTGGTGTGCTTCCCCCACTGCCTGGGACCCACGCACCCTTCCCCGGGGTGGGGGGCTGCCATTCCTCACAAGGTCCCAGACCCCAACTGTGGTCCACGCCCTCGGTCAGGGGCCTCCCTGCTCGAGCCCCGACACCTGCTGCAGGTGCCCAGCCTGCCGCCCTGGCCCGGCCCTGTGGGGCTCAGGTGGGAGGGGGCAGCGCACCTGGCCTCCAGGCCCTCGTACCTGTCCCACCCTGAACGACAGGCCCACCCGGGAGGCCTGCCCTGCACTGGGACCCCCTGCACCCCCAGGCCAGCACAGCTGGGGGCCAGCTACCCAGGTCAGGAAGGGGCAGGAGGGCTCCGTCGGGGAGGGGGGTTCCCCAGGCCCCTCCATCCTCACGCCCACCCTGCACCCACAGGGGCACCACGCGCCGGGCCCTCCCCTGTGCTCCGCTCTCCGGGTCCTGTCCTGTGACCCTGGGTGATCCCTTCAAGGCCCCTCACGCTGCCTCGTGGCTGCTCACAGGACCACGTGTACTCGCCTGCACGCTGTGTGCTCCAGGGAGGGGACGCCCCGGGCCGTCCGGCTCTGCCCCTGCGCCAGCGGGGACCAGGCGCTCGAGTGGGGGTGGGCACAGGGCCCAGGCCACCAAGCCAGCTCCAGGAGGTGACATGGAGCTGGCGTCTGGCCTGGCCGTCCAGCCTTGTAGGGCTCGGCCTCACCAGGCAGCACCGACACCTCCAGCCGCAGAGCCTGGCGTGCAGACGCGCCCAGCAGACGGGACGGGCAGGGCCAGCTCCCGAGGTGGGGAGAGAGCACAGCACCCTCGACCCCACACGACCCCCAGAGGAGAGGCACCCGGGGCCCTCCTCGCCTCAGCTGCTGCGCCGCGGCAGAACCGCTGCCCGGGACGCCTGGCCCAGCAGCCGCCAGGAAGCGGAGGCCTCAGACGGGCCTCGCCCGGCCCCCTGCCTCAGGTCCCCCAGCCGTCAGAAGGCGGCCCCCAGCCCCTGGCCCCTTCCTGCCCCAAGCCCCACGGAGGACGGCGGCTGGCCGCGGGACACGGGCGGCCATGGCTCCAAGGAAGGGGCGCCCTCGCGGTCAGAAGCCGGGTAGCTCTGGCTTAATCTTGTTTTTATGGCCGAGCTTGATCTTGTCCTAACGCGGGGGAGCAGTGGCAGCGGCATCTCCGCCTCTCCCCCAGGGGAGGCTGGGAAATCAATTTAACCTTCCAACAAAACCCGCAAATTACACCCACAGGCTTCCCAGCGCGAGCGCGCACACACACACACACACACACACACGCGCACGTGCGCACACGTGGACCCCTGCAGAGCCGCAGGCCCGCCCCAGCAGGGGCACACGCCCTGTTCGCTTGCCCTTCGTGGGGCAAACCAGCATCTGCCCTCCCTGCTTGTCTGCTTCCAGCCCTTTCCTCCTCCGAAGCTTCTTTGCCTTCTTGAAGGACCTTCCAGTGGACCCTCCCCGTGTCCACTTTACTCAGAATGGTCAGTAACAGCGGGACACACAGGGTCCTCAGCCCCCCATCAGCCTCCCCCGGCACTGCACGGGGGGCCCAGCTCAGCGTGCAGTAGGCGTTAAGACGGTGCTCAGGTGGAGAAGGCGAAGGAGGCCAGGGCCTCCAGGAGGGAAAGACGGGCCCGCTCACGTATGGTGGAGATTATTTAAACGTCTGAGAAGCGGCACGCCCCCGCACGTCTGGGTGTCTCCTCCCCAACTATTTTTATTTTATCAGCGAGTGTGAGCTGCCTCCTTCAAGCCCACCCTCCCAGGCAAGACCTCAAGGTGGCTGTGCTCCGGGCCGGGGGACCCAGGAGCCCTGGCTGGACCGAGGGCTCCGCACCACGGCGGTGGAGCCGGAGGGTCCTTTGGCCGGGTCAGCAAGGCCTGGGCCTGGCCCCAGACAAGCCTGGGGGAGAGCTGAGGGCCCGGGGGGCAGGGCAGCAGCCGGGGAGGGAGACACCCTGTCACCAGGATGTGCCCTTTTCCTCCTGCAGGGCCCCCCCCACGGGGCAGGCAGCTCGGTCCTCCAGCGGGAGAGATGAGCGTTTGGTGGGCGGGGGCCTGGCCCCCCTGTATCGCCCAGCTGGGCCGTGGGGAGGGCCAGAGGGGGGCGGGGCGTGAGCGGGCCAGGCTCTGCTCTGCCCCCTTGGGCTGCTTCTGGCCACCTGCCCTCTCTGGGCCTGTGCGCTAGACCTCAGGGAGTCGGGGACAGAGAGTGTCCTAGAGGGTGGGGACAGACTGGTGGCCAGCCACGCTCCATCCAGCAGGCCGACTGACCAGCCGGGCTGGGCCTGCACTTCCCACCTGCCCACAGAGGCCTCTGGTGCCCCTGCTCTGGGTGCAGACGGCAGCAGTCTGCCCCCCTGCCCCTCCAGCCGGTGGCCTGAGCGCCTTCCAGGATCAGCCCTGGGAAGGCCAGCGGGAACTTTCTGTCCACCACCCAACAGGGAGTGATGGAGCAGAAGCGATCGTGATGGTCACAGCTGTCCCAGCCTCCTGGGGCAGTGGGCACTGGTGGACAGGACACTCTCTGAGGCGGACGGTGTCCAGTGCCCGCACCTGCCCCCTGGAGAAGCCCCTTCCCCCGCAGTGGGCCCCCACGCTGACATGGAGCCGTCAGCACCACGGGGGGCCGGGGGGTCTCCAGCACAGCGGGGCCCCAACGCTTGGCCTTCCTCTGCCCACCCAGCAGAGCCGGGGTGTCCTCCCACTGGCCAGGGACAGGCCCAGCCCTGGCGGTCCCCCGCTCAGCTACAGCGGCGGCATTAATCACATCCGACAGACCTTTGGGAGAGGACTCCGCTAGCAGCTGTCCACGGCCTCCTGCCCTCAAAGCTGCCCTGGTGCCTGTGTTCTGGGGGCTCCTGCCCTGGCATCACTTGGGTGAGGCTGCAAGGGCGGGCAGGCGGTGGGGGGCTGAGGCTGGTGCCGGCCCACATCGGGACGGGCCCAGGGAGCCCCAGGGAGTGGCAGCAGAGGGAGAGAGAGGCTCACAGCGGCACCAGGGGCAGGGGGCACTTCCCTGCAAAGTCACCAGATGGAACCTGGCCCGCCTGTGGGGAGGAGAGGAAACTCCTGCAGGGCTGAGGGGCAGCTCCAGGGGAGGGGTTCTCGCGGTACTGGCCAGCCGGCCCTGCCCCAGCCCTCACCCGCCCAGGCCCGTGCGGGGAGTCCGGGCAGCAGCCGGTGGGGCTGGACGGCCATCGGGCAGAGCCACGGGGGAGACAAGAAACAGAAGAAGGCTGAGTCCTTCCCCCAGCCCGGCCACGCCTCCCAGCCAGGGCGGCCAGCCACCTCCACGGCAGCTGCCGCGAGAGCCCTGGGGCCTCGGCACAGAGGGGACGTTCCAGAGCCGGGCAGGTCCGCCAAGTTTGACTAGTGTCCCACATCTCGTGCAGGACGCCCCTCCCACCCCACTTGGGGGCTGGGCCAGCTGCCTGCCCCTGCTCCTGCCCCGAGGGGCCCGGTGGGCCTGCCTGGGTCTCACCCTGACTCCCCTCCGTGAAGCCCCCAGACGCACACTGCTGACCGGGGAGGACGCCCAGGAGGAGCCGCCTGCACCCGGCCCGCGGTCAGCTCCAGCGCGGGGCCCGAGCGCCAGGGAGAGCGTCCAAACGAAGCAGCAGCTCGGCTGAGGCAAGGCCCGGGGCATGGGCCAGGCCAGGTCCCGTTCAGTGTGGAATCGGGACCGCCCTGAGTCACCTGGAGGCTTGTCTGTGGGTCCCCAGACTTGGGCAGGCTGAGGGGACCCCCAGGACAGGGTGGCCCTGTGTCCCTGAGCGGTGGCTTCATGGTGGCTCCTGAGGACCCGCCTGCTGACGGAGCCTGCCTGGGCCACCACGCCTGCACTCCCCACCCTTGGGACACTGAGCTTGAGGGTCCACGGGCTCTGGCGCTGCTTGAGCAGGCAGACTCCGAGCAGCTCAGTCCCCTCAGCTGACCGGCTGGCACACGAGGCCCCACCCTGGGACCCTCCGCACACGCTGCCCCGGCGGGTGTGGAAACCCTGGTCGAGCGCTGCCCAGGTGGGTGACTTCCTCTCCCCACAGCTTGCAGGAGCCACGGAAACATCCTGTCCTGGGGAGGACATCCGCTGCCTCACCTGGAGGCCCACGCCCACCGGCCTTCCCCACACGGGACGTCCGTCCAGCCGGCGGGACCCCACAAGCTGGAAGCAAAGTCCCAGGAAGAAACAGACATTTCCGATTACTCATCCCCCACCTCAACCCCCCTCCCACCGACAGCTCTCAGAGAACGTGGAGCCGCCCGGGCAGGGCACAGGAGGGGGCCCCGCGTGCCCCTCACCGGCACCCTGCCCCTGGAGGGGGCGCTTCCCGGTGGGGGCCGGACCACTGGCTTTTCAGGAGACGGGTGACAGGAGAGCCGACACCTTGGCCATCGGCTCATCAGCTGTGCAGCTGGAGGCCGGACCCAGGACTCCAGCCATCTGCTGCATCCTCAGCTGCGCGCTTGAGACTGCTCCCTCCCTGGGAGGGGGGCCCAGCACGCTCATCCCAGAAGATAAGGGCCACGCCGCACATCCCCACCCTCGAGGCGGGCCGAGCCCTCAGCCCAGAGGACAGGGCATGGAGGTGGGTTCACGGCGGCTCCTGCTGCCACCCCACCCGCCTCCCAAGCCCAGGCTGCTCCCTCGCTGGCCGAAGACACTGGCGATGTCAGGGCTACCTGGACCTTGGGGCCCTGGGGCCACATGGCAGCAGCCATTCCTGCACCGTCTTCAAGCAGGCATCCTGCACCCAGCGGTTCTGAACGAGGCCGGGCCGGCCCAGGACTGTTGATTCCACAGAGTTCTCTGCAGGCCAGATTGGCAGGAATGTGCTGGGCCAGGCCCTCCCCAGGGACCACCCACCCATGGGAACCCTGCCCTGCGCTGGGGGCTGCGGTCAGGGAGTGGGTGCACCGGGGGTGGCCTGAGCACCCGGCCAAACTGGGAACGTCTGCACCACCAGCCCCGTCTACACCCACCACACCGTCCTGAATTCATAAAGGGCAACTCATCTTGGGAGGCAGGAGGCGACAGGCATTCCTGGAGCAGCCACACGGGCCAGGCGCACTCTTCTTAAGGCCACCCTATGAAGGCAACCCCATGCTGTCCCTCTACTCCATGAGAGGCTCAGAGAGGGTCAGTGCCTTGCTTGAGGTCACACAGCTCATCAGAGGCACTGGCGGGGACCCATCCTCAGTCCGCCTGGCAGTAATGCCCCTGCCTTTCCAAGGCTCCCCAGGCCCTCCCCCGTGTCCATGCCAATCAGAGGGCAGAACAAATCAGGTCCAGAACAACCAGGATCCAGACAAATCACCAGAAGGCAGCTCCTACTGTCCTTGGAATCCCAGCCCTTAATCAGGAAGTGCTTTTGCTGTCTGGCCCAAGTCACTCCTGCTGCAGCCGTGGTGCTGGCCCCCCTTCCCTCCCTGCCACTCCCACCCCTGGTCCAGAGCAAGTGCTGCACTGGGGACAGACAGAGACCCTCTTTGGAGAAGCTCTGCCCCATCCCGTCCCTGCAGGATGGGCCCTGACACCAAGCACCCGGCCCCTCTACATCCAAGCCCCTTGGTGCCGGGCAGCTCCTGCCACCCCTGCTGATCTGTGCTGTCTGCCCGGGGCAGTGCCCTGGCCCCCAGATCAAGACAGCATGACAGATTTGAGCAAGAACTTGCCCACACAGGTGCCAGGGTTCAGCAAACAAGGGCAGGTCCCTCAGGTAGAGGCTGCCGCTGCCCTGTCCATGGTGCTGACAGAGGCTCGGGGCTGCCTCCACGGCCCTGGATGGGGACGGCGTGAACAGGCCTGGCCCCTGGGTCCCACAGGTCAGGACACCCAGCTCTGACCCCCGACAAGGCTGAAGTCCGTTGGGGGCCGGGTGGCGGTCAGGGGACTGTGTTGGCTATCACAGGGCACCGCCTCCTGCTGCCCATCGGGATTGCCACCACCCTTCAGAGTGGATGCCAGCACAGGTAGGGATGACGTGGGGGCCGGAGGCCGGGGGTGGGGAGAAGTGTGCGGGTGTTGGTGCGAATGGGGTCGTCGGAGAGGTCCCTGGTCGGGGGTGTCAGGCACTGCCCACGTGGGGTCGGTGGGTCACCGATGGGCAGCTCAGCACCTGGTCCTGGGCTCCCCACAGGGCCGATCACAGCCTTCTTCCTTGAGCCCCTCCTGTCCCACTTACCTTGGTCCCGGCTGAGCCCGCCAGGGTCCCCGGGCACTGCCATGGCCCGCAGGCTCCACCCCGGCTGCCACCGGCACAGCCTGAGGGGTGCCCAGGCAGCGTGCTGGCCCCGTGTGTCCCCGTGTCCAAGCTGGGCACCCCTCGCGTGCCCATGCCCGACCAACGCGCTGCCCTTGCCCGGCTGCCGCTGCTGCTGGGACCGCCCCTCCCACGGGATCCCCGCCTGCCTTAACCCTTCGCTGCCACTGCCGCTGACAGGCTGGGAACCACAGAGGGTGGAATGGTGCACGCGGGGCACGTGTAGGGGTGGGAGTGGGGGGCAGGGGGTGCGGGCAGAGGCAGGAGCATGGGATGGGGGTGGTGCTGTGCGCTCCTCCAGCAGGGGCTCTGCCCACCACCCCTGGATGTTCCTGGCCTCCCTCCCATCCTCCAGGTTGGCCCTTCTACCAGAGCGGGTAGACGCTTGCATCCCCCCAGGAGCCAAATGTCCCCCAGCTGGCATCCCCCCACGCCACTGCACAGAGCCTCCTCCCAGGCCCGTGGGCTGGATCCAGAACAAGTCACCCCACCCCACAAGGGGCCCCCGGAAGGCTCGCCGCTTCAGAGGTGGCTAGGGTGACATTTCACTGGCTGTCCTGGTGGGGGGGTGGGCAGGATGACAACGGTGGGGGTCCCAGGGCCCCTGGTGACAGCCCAGCCCCCTCGGCACCCAAATCCCTCCCGTGCTCCCTCCCTGCCTTCCACGCATCCCCCAGTGAGGGTCCTGCAGAGGCCTGTGGGGGCTGGGAGGTGGTGGGGCTGCTGGGGGTACCGGAGAATAGCCCCCCACGCCCGCCTCTGCACGCCGCCTGGAGGGGTCCTGCTGGGAGCGAAGCCGGGGACAGAGTCTCAGGAGGGCAAGTGCCAAGCAGCCCCCACCTGGTCCCGATCCCCAGCAAAGCCTGCCTCCCCCCGCTGTGCTCTGGTTTGACCTGCTGCATCCAGCATCTGAGGGAAATTACATTTCCCACATCAACAAAAGAGATTTCTGTCCCTCGGGGGCTGTTTGGAAAGCTGCCGCTTCTGCCCGAAGCCCCGTCTGTCAGGGCTGACCCACAGCCCAGGGGGTGGCCTGGGGAGGTTTACAGGGAATGGGGAGCCTGGTCTGGGGACGGGCAGGCAGGCATCAGGCCTGAGCCGGAGGACCTGGGGCTCCTCAGGGCTCTCTGAGTTGCCGCCTTCTGAGGGGTGACTGCCTCTTGCCAGGCAAGGCACCCAGGTGCCGATGGGGAGGGGAGCATGTCAGCTGTCACCACCACCACCTGGATCCCACCCAGGGAAGGCCCAGGGCCCACTGCCCAGCTCCCTTAGAGGGGCCGCCGTCCCCCCTTGGCTGCCCCTCCTGGAGACCTGGCCCTTGGGCCAGATTGGCCACCGCCTGGGCTCTGGGGACCTGCCCTCGTGACCTGACACTGTGACCCTCCCGTGTCCACGCTGGTCGTGTATTTGCTCAGCACAGCCAGGGTCCGCAGGGCTGGCAGAGACCACGGGAGGGAGGGGCGGCACCCTCCCTCCGGCGCCAAGTCTGACTGAAGTCCCTGCTGGTGGCAGCAGGAGGGGGTCCTACAGCTGAAGCCAAGGACAGGGGTCCAGTCAGTCCAAGCAGTGGCACCAAGTGCAAATGTGCAAGAGCCGACCAGAGGCCAGGGAGCGAAGCGGGGAGGGGCGGTCCAGCAGCCCACACCTGGGTTTGGTAAGTCCGGTCCCCTCTGGGAAAGGCCCAGCAGCCCCAAACTCTCAGAAGAGGAGAAACCGAGGCAGGGAGAGAGGGGACCAAGGGAGAGGAGATGAGAGGCAAAACCAAAGCCAGACCTGAGAGAGTGAGAATGTGCGGGAGGGCGTGCGGACCACAGGGTCCCCGGGGGAGGGGGCTCTGGCCGGCCCAGCCTCGTCTCCCTGGAGTGGACCAAAGGCCCCTGAGCCCCACCCTGCGGAGAAGTCGGATGAAACTCAGGTTCAGGTTCTAATGAATAATCCATGGGTGTCGCCAGCCCCGCCCACCGCTTGCAGCCCAGTGAGATGATTTCCGTTACCCGGGCCTGCGATTAAAGGCGGTGATTAAAAGCCTCCTGCTGCACATGTTAATTTGCTTAAGATTCTGATCTCCTAAATCTCCTTTCTGGGCATTTAAGCAAAATTCCGCCTTTGAGAGCCTCTGGCCTGGCTAGCAGTGGGTGGGAGGAAGGGCCTGCCAGCCCCCGGGAGTTTAATTTCCTTCTTGTTTGAGGAAGGGGACTGGAATACACAGTCAGGTGATGGAGAGTGGGCGCGGGGCCCCTGCCTGAGCCCCTCGCGCTGGGGTGGGCACCTTGTGCCCTTGAGCCCCACTTCTGTCCCCGGCCGGGTGCACTGCCCTTCTACAGCCTGAGCTGCCTCCCTCCCACCACCCTGCTCCTGTGTGCAGCACCCCTGCTTCGAGATCAGGCCCAGCTGCATAAACCTGCCTGACTGGGGGGCAGAGGGCCGGGGCTTCCCCAGCCCTGAGGACAGAGCCCAGGCCTGGACACCCAGGGCAGGGGCAGTGGGTGTGGCCTCACAGGTCTAAACAGCGGAGGAGGATTGAGCCTAGAGCAGTCGTCCCTCTACCCCCTCTCTGGGATGGGGTCCCTGCGTTCCAGGTCTAAAGTGCTGTGCCCGGACAGGGGCCAGTCTGAGGCTGGACCTGGCCATGAGCTCCAGCTGGGTCCACCCAAGCATTGCCGGGAGGAGACTGTGCCCTAAGATCTGGAGGCCAGCCTGGACTTTGGACCCAGAGCCCTGGGTTCCCGGCCAGGCCTGTAAGTGGGCAAACCTCATGTGTCACCTCGGTTTCCTTGCCTGAACAATGGGAACACTGCACACGTGCTCCGGGGGCCAGGCTCTGCAAAGCGAGGCAGCCACTCACTGTCTGCTCCCAACAACCAGGGCCGCATGGGGACCCTGCCGAGCCCTCCCCTCTTCCCGGCCCTGGGCTGCCCCACCCAGACCTGGCCCTGATGCACCCCACGCGCGCCCAAGAAGGGTGGGGGCAGAACCTGGGTCCCCGACATCCATGGTCCACCAGTGCCCTGCCACAGCCTGAAACCCACTTTCCACTTAGAGTTTCACGATTTACTTGAAGGGTAAAAGGCAGCCCCTCTCTTGTGGTCCTGCAGGAAGAACTCCTACACCTCTGATCTCCCAAAAAAACCATTAGGCAGCCCCTGTCCCAGGGCGAGGCTGGAGACGTGGGCCGTGACCAGGCCAGGGCCTCTCCTGTCTTGGGGGGGCCGCAAGGGCCTGTGTGTGTGCACGTGTGTGTGCCCAGAGGCTCGTAGGGGCGCCTCCGTGCACAGCCTGGGTCAGCCTCCACATGGCACATGGAATTCACCGCTCTCTGCCCTCAGCGTCCCTGTCTGTAACCGAGAAAGGTCCAGCAGTTCTGAGGGGGTGGCCAGCCTGGAGCCCCACCTGAGGCCATGGAAGAAGGTCTGGGCGGCAGTGCGGAGCAGTGGGTACCTGGTGGGGTACCAGCCGGGGCCAGGCCATCTTGCGCCAAAGGTCCAAGGGCAATGCCCACTTTGGGGGGGGGCCGCTGTGCGAAGAGCGCGGCCCGGACCCGTGCCTGGGCGGCAGCAGTCACTGAGCCTGACCCCCCAGGAGCAAGAGGCCGTGAGCGATCACCTTCCCACCAGGGGAGTAAAAGCAGACTTACACCCTCAGAAACCTCCATGCGGCACCTCGGATTTCGGCTTCCGACTTCCGTCCTACATAAATCTCCAAGGAGACACTTGCCCACGACCCGCTCGAGAAACTGATTTGAGGCTGCAGCCCAGTTGCAGGCAGGGCTCTGCCGAGGGCCCACCAGCAGCGGGCAACCCGTGCACAGCAGAGGGGCCCCGGCGGGTCCCTGATTCTGCTTCTCCAAGGCTGCTTCTTCAGAATGTCCCAGTTAGAAGGGGCCCCAAAGGCCACCGGCTCCAACCTCTCTGCTTTTCCGAAAGGAAAACTAAACAGAGGGGTCTTGCCCGGGGTTCACAGCCAGGCAGAGCCAGAGCCGAGACCAGGACCCAGGCCCTGACCCCAGACAGCTCCCCTTCCAGTTGGGTCACCCCAAAGGTCACACTGGCCCCCTCCTGCCACCTCAAGTGTGGGCACCGCGGCCCACCCCAGCCAGCACGCGGCACATCTTAAACACCTCTCCAAAGAGTCGAGCGCTTGTTTGAAGATGGAAAGGCGGCCACTTGGGTGACCACACGGTACTGACGGCCCCGCTCTTGGGGGAGACACACGGCCCGGCAGCCACGCAGGTGAAGTTTTATTAATTATTCAACACTGAAGCCAATTTAGTGTCGCTTTCTTGGTTGGTTTAAGAGCTCTGTAAATGGTAAGGCTTCTGTTAAGGGACTGAGCCACTCGGGAGGCCCTCGTGGGTGGCCGGACCCACCCCACCACCTGAGACACACACTCAACACGCCAGTCCGGGCTGAGCAACATCCTGCCTCGGGAAGCAGCTGGGGAGGGAGAAGCAAGTGGCACACGGGGACCAGGCAGGGGACAGCCCCTCTGTCTGGGCCCCGCGATGTCCCCCATATGAAGAGTCCCTGCTCCCCCAGGCCCAGAGGCGCCCACGGGGTCACCCCTGTGATGAGCTGAGTCCAGGGCTCGGGCCTGAGGCTGTGGTCACAGACCCAGGGGAGCCAGCCTGACCACAGCTGCCCAGAGTGACCACAGGCCATTGGGGGAGACGCAGGGGGCCGGCTGGAGTGTAAAGTAGCAGTGAGGTGTGCAGCCTGCGCAAACCAAGAGAGCGGCATCTGAGAAGATGCCCCAGGAAAGTGGGACCCGAGGATCCCAGAAACTTGGGGTGCGGGGTGAACAGCCCAGGAGACCCCCGACGCAGAGGCCCCGGGTGGGCAGGGTGCTGCTCTGGGCCTGGCACCCCCACTGCCCCCGGCACCCCCGTGCCAGCCCCCAACAAGGGCATGAGCCTGTCTCCTGGTCCCCCAAGCCTGGTGGAGCCAGCAGACACTTCGAAAGGACCATCTTCGCCACACTCCCAGGCAGAAGAACGAAACAAACTGGAAACGACAGCCCGGAATGGTTGGATTCAGGGTGCACCAGGGGCGGTGGAGTCCCACTGGCCGGGGAGGTCCTCATCCCCACAGCCTCCTCCAGGGCTGCCGGGGCAGGAGGGGAGCCGAGGCCCCCATCTGGCCAGAGCCCTGGGGCCGCAGACGAACCCGTGGGAGGAGGCAAGAAGAATGGGGCGATCCAGGGCGACGATGGGCCGGCAGGGGGAGGAAGCCACGGACAGCGGGAGGGAGGAGAGCTTCCAGAAGGCTCTGCCTGAATGGCCGAGGCCACACCCTCGTGCCCAGGCCCCCAGCTGCCCAGGGGCCCGGTCTGCACTCGGACAGTGGTACCTGCAGCCACAGCCCATCCACGCGCCTCCCTCCGCGCCCCCTCAGGACAACCTCAAGCCCTGATCAGCCGGGGGCCCGGCCGGGTCACTGGGTCAGCGCCCAGCCCCAGGCTGCCGCGGCCCAGTCACAGGACAGAGCCCGTGGAAGCCGGCACTGCCCTCGCCTCCCGGACCCCCTGCACCAGCCTGACCTAGATTCCGCGCCCGCATGCATGCCGGGCAGAGCCACGGCCAGCCTGGCACCAAGACAGGGGCCGGACGCCGGGCCAAACGCGGCCACACAGTCGCTGGCCCGGCCCGCGCAGGGCAACCCCCAACACCCCCAGCAGGCTCTGTGCGGGGCTGCCCACCACTTGCCCCGTGGCAGGCCAGGCCAGGCCCCCAGCACCTGGGCGTCCCCTTCAGCCTCACCAGCCTGTGCTGCACCATCTTGGCGCCCGTGTGCCACCCAGGCATGGGGACGGGAAGCCACTTGGCCACTTGCATCAATTAAAAATACAGACATCCTTGAAACTAGAAGCACATGCATGCAAAGCCCTGCCTTTGGCTACCAGGCCCGCAGGCCTTGCACATGCTCCCGGGCCAGAGGGGGCGCAGGCGGCATGCACCCCCCATCCCAGGCCAGGTTCGGCCACCTGTGTGTCCCTGGGCCATCTTCCCTTGCCCTTCCCCCTCCCACCTATTCCACTGCCCACCCCACAGCCGACAGCCAACGTTTATTAAGCACCTGCTGTGTGCCAGGCATTGAGCTTGGGGCTGGGGAGTAATGAGCAAGCAGAAGCAGCGTCCACCGTCAGGGAGCACCGGGGCAGGGGCAGAGGTGTCGGCGGGGCCATGCTCACCACGGCGAGAAGAGCTCTCGGCCCAGGACCCAGCTCAGGGCACAAAGGGGCCGAGGAGAGCGAGTGGGGGGGGTGGGTACTAGACCCCTCCTTGGCCATCAGCTCCCACCCCCTCACCGTGCCGAGGATGTACGGCCCTGTGACAGGGCATTCGCCATCCTCCAAAGGCCGCCTACCCCGGGTCTTCCCGGAAGTGCAATTTTATGTACAAATTATTTCCAACTTTACCGCATCACTACATCCAGACAACTGCTTACTTGGTGTTCATTGGTAGAATGGAAACCATTCAAAAATCCTGGGTGCTAGCACGTGTCTCCAACCACAAAACCCAATAAACAAGTTAGAGAGGGCTCATGGTGAGGGTTGAATTTGTCATGATGACTTGCACGGGGAAGGCGAGGCCGCCTGGGACGAGGCCACGGAGGGAACGGCTCACGGTTCAGCCCCGGGGGCTCCTGGCGCGTGGAGAGAGCCTTGCCAACCCTCGGCACCTGCCAGATTCCCAACCGGTCCCTCAGCGCATCCTGAGCTCCAGCCCCAGACGTGGACCGGGAGGGGCTTCAGGGCTGACTCTTTACAAAGAGGGGCCGGGTCCCCACAAGGCCATGGTCAGCACAGGGGCGAGAACTCTCTGGGGGGGTCATGTAATCCTAACCAGTGGCCACGGGCTGCCCCGGTCACTGGGAGACGGAGCCCCAGTGCAAGGAGCCGGCCACCCACACCGCGACACCCCGACTTTAATGACCTTTACACCAGAGGGACGATGGTTGCATCCCCACAGATGTTCAAAGCCAGTGAGACTGGGGACACAAGAGGTGGACGAGGGGAATGAAGCTCGGCCTCGAGACCATCCCGTGGAGATGGTCTATGGGGGGTTGGGGGCAACCCCGTACCAGCTTCTGGGAGCTCAGGTGTGCCAGGAGGCCTCACCGGCCCCCAGTTCAGAGCCACTATCCCTCCACCCCTCCCCCCGCACTGGAGTCACTGGGGCTCTAATCCTGACCTCGCTCCTCTGGAGACTCGGGCAGTGCCCTGAGCCCCTAGCAAGGGGGACGCAGGGTGTCGGGGGGGGGGGAGTGTGAACACAGAGCTGGGGGAGGTGGGGGGTGTGAATGCACAGCTGGGGGGGTGTGAACACAGAGCTCGGGGAATTGGGGGGGTTTGAATGCACAGCTGGGGGGGTGTGAACACAGAGCTCAGGGAGGTGGGGGGGTGTGAACACAGAGCTTGGGGAGGTGGTGGGGTGTGAACACAGAGCTCGGGGAATTGGGAGGGTGTGAATGCACAGCTGGGGGGTGTGAACACAGAGCTCGGGGAGGTGGGGGGGGTGTGAATGCACAGCTGGGGGGGTGTGAACACAGAGCTCGGGGAGGTGGGGGGGTGTGAACGCACAGCTGGGGGAGGTAGGGGGGTGTGAACACAGAGCTCGGGGAGGTGGGGGGGTGTGAACACAGAGCTCGGGGAGGTGGGGGGGTGTGAACACAGAGCTCGGGGAGGTGGGGGGGTGTGAACACAGAGCTCGGGGAGGTGGGGGGGTGTGAATGCACAGCTGGGGGTGTGTGACTACAGAGCTCGGGGCCAGGGCACCTGGAAAACATTTTCCCTCAAGACAAGACAGAGACCCCAAGATCCTACTCGACTAGGGGGCCCACCCACCAGACAGCCGTGGGTTCAGTGCCTGGTGGGATGTGGAGGGGTCCCTCCGGCGGCCCCAGGCAGAGGGCACCGGCCACAAGCGGTCAGTCTGGGCACCCGTGTCCATAAGCCTCCTGCTCAGCTTCCCCGAGGCCCCAGCCCCAGCCTGTCACCTTTCCTTCACTCTCAGGCTCCCGAGGATGACAGACCTTGGGTGGTGACAGGTCACATCCCCTGCCCCACGGTGACTGCCACACGGGTCCCCTCGACACGCACTTTCACCCACAGCCTGGGGGGAGTCAAGCCCTGGAGGACACAGCACTGGGAGCCCGGGCACCAGGCCCTTGGCCGCCTGCCCTCCCCTGTGCCCTCTGCACCCCCAGCTCCCCCCGCGGATGAGTGGACCCAGCAGTCATCAAGTGCTACATAGTCAAATGTTTATTTTCTCTTTAGGGCAAAAAAAGAAAAGAAGCAAGAGGGTCGGCCTATGGGGCAGGTGAGTCACTGGGGTGTCCAGCAAAGGGCGGGGAGCAGCGCCCAGCACCCTGTGGGCAGGACGGGAACCGCCCCGCCCCACCCACCCCTGCAGGTGCCGTCTTGACACGGGGTGAGCGCTGGTCAGCCTCTGGGCAGTCACTTGGAGGAAAGCTGCCCCCTCCAGGGAGTCCTCACTGACCACCTGCAGTTCCTCGGTGCCCCTCAGGAGCGGAAGCCCATCCTGCAGGCTCACCCCCACCCCCATCTCAGCAGACCTCAGTTCCCCCGGGAGCCTCATTCATTCAGGCGACCCGGAGAGAAGCCGCTGGCAGCTGGAGATGGAAGCAGAGGGGACACGGACGCTGTATCACGGCCCACGGGGCTGCGGAGGTGCACGGGCCTCCCAAGCCCTTGGTCCCTCACAGCCCCCACCCCACCGCCGGACGCGCCCCCAACCCCGGAGTGGGCAGGCAGGCAGGAGTCCCAGCAAATCGGGGGAGGCTGACCCAGAACGGGCCCCCAGGGCCAGACCGCATTCCTGTCCCCGATGGATGGAGCTACCAGCCGGTCAGTCCAGGCTCTCTTCCAAGAGTGGCCCCCCCATGCAGCCCACCATGAGAGAGCCATGAGTGCCCCAACCCCAGGCCACCCTGGGTAAGGACTCGCCAGTGTAATGACCGTCAGGGCAGGACCGAAAGCCACTGCAGCCACACATGGGTGCCTGAGGCCAGGAGAGGCCAGCCCGGGGGTTTGGGGGACGGCTCCCCACTCCTCAGGAAAGGATGGCGGCCAGGGACCCAGGCTAGCCAGAGGACCCGAAGCAGAGGCCCAGGGAAGGTGTCACCCACCCCCGTGGTGTCCCAATAGCGGGAGCAAACCCGAGGTCCCTTCCCTCTGGGAGCCTGCGTGGCCCTGGGACTGGCTCTCGGCCCCCCAAGCGCAGCCCTGCCCCGGCCCTGGAATGGGTGGGAGGGGTCCTACCCCAGCTGAGGGCTGGTCCTCTGAGGACGGGGTGGGCTACAAGCCCGAGGCACTCCTCCCACCAAGACCCCTGGACAAGCCAAGGTCAGAGGAAGGCCCAGCTCCCGAGTCCCAGGAGGGGAGGCGCCTGAGGTGGTGGCAGCCTCCAACCTGGGTCCCCTACGCGGGCCAGCACCCCATCCTGCCATCTTCCCTCCCGCCCTGTGGGGCCGGGGGACGGTCACGAATAGCCTGGGCTCCACAGGAGGCCAGCTGCTGGGGAGCTGCCTGGGGGTCTCAGTGAGGCCGAGCGGCTCCAGTGACCTTATGTGTCTCCAGGAGCAGGGCCCACTGGTGATGGCTGAGTCACCGCCCGGGGCTTTTTAAGGCACAGCTGAGCGCACGGGGCAATTTAGGTCTTTTTTAGGAGACGTGAGAGCACGTGGCAGAGAACATGAGGTCAGGGCGGAGCACACAGCCACGTGCCCCCCACGGGATGCCCCCCAGATCCTGCAGGCATGGGGGCCGCAGCTGCAGCTGGGGCCTCAGCAGGACAGGAGCAGGCGTCCCGGAGGCAGGGTGCATGATGCGTTTGCTGGCCCGGCAGGGCCAGGTGGGCCTTGCTGCACGACCGGGGGTGTCGTGTCCTAGAGACGGGCTGTGGCCCTTTGAGGGTCTTCCTAGGAGGGATGGCCTGGCAGCCCCCCTCCCGCTCCTGTCCTCCTGTCCCGGGCAGCTGGCGGAGGAGATCAAAGGCCAGTAGGGGTCTGGCACTGTGGTCTGATGTGCCATCTGGTCCTGGCAGCTTGGTGACCCCAACTGCAGCTACAGACCCAAGGGGTGTGGGCTGGGGGGCTCCCTGTGCCCCACGTCCCCACGTGGCCGTGCTGACTCTCCCTGGGCCTTCGTCGGCCCCTGTCCGTCTGCCTGACTGTCTGCTGTCCTGAGAAAAGCCCCCCAGGATCAGGCACCGCCCAGAGCCTGTCCTGCCCGGCCCCTCGGCCGTCCAGCTCAAGCCGGCAGGTCTCTGCAGAGCAGCCCCTGCAAGTGGGGCCGGGGAAGGACTCCCCAGGCAAGGCCATCAGAACCCATGGGCAGGCGGAAGGGGGCAGCCCCCGGGAGATGGCCACCTTGCCACTCTGACAGCCCGCAAGGGCCCCACCTCACTCTGGGCCCCGCTTCCCAAGATGCATCGGGTACCCCCCAACTCAGCCTGCAACGATGCTGTCTCCTTACAGACACAGAATATAACTCCCAATAATGCCGAGCCCAAAATAACCCCACAATGAGCCACGTGCCGAGCTCCCACCGGAGAATGCGGCTGAGTCGAGCACAGCTGCAGAGTTGCTTTAAAAACACTCTAAACACGCACACGCACACACACACACACACACAAACCCTCTTCGAGGATGCCTGCCCCGCCCACGGCAGGTAGGCGGTGAAGGTGAGGGCACAGGCGGGAAGGGGACCCTGTCCTCCCCACCCCAGCGGCTGACAGAAGGCCCCAGGCAGCGGTGCAGGCGGAGGGGCAGACGGGGCGCCCCGAAAGTGCTCTCCCACCCCTGACCGCGGCAAAGTCCTCCAAGGGCTCTGACCCCCAACCCTCCCCAACCCTGCCCCCAAGACCTCCTGGGACATGCTCCCCCAGCATGGGGGGCGGTGCTGGACGAGCTCTCCTCTTCCAGAAGGTGGGGCTACCCAGGCCTCCACCTGCCCCCGCCCGCCCCGGCCCCCTCTTGGGCCCTCCGCCCCTCTCCGCTCTCCTGTGCTCCCCCCACCAACCCGAGGAGCAGCCGATGCCCGCCACACCCGAGGGAGACACGGGTGGGCCTGTCGGGCAGCCGTCCTCTAGCTCCGCTGAGGGGGCGGGGGGCCTCTTGCGGGCCAGGTGCACATCTGTCCAGGGCAGGTGCAGGAGGCGCCTGTTGGGTCTCTGGCAGTTCCAGACCCAGAGCGGCTGGCACCCAGTTCCAGGTGCCCACTGGCCTTGGCTCCCTCGCCAGAGGGTCCTGGGACGGGCCGGCTCCCTGCATCCCACGGCACCAGGTACTGTACCTGAGACATCAGGTCCAGCGGCTCTTCTTCAGCCACTGAGAATGCAGCAGGGCCCAGACGCTGCAGAGGCCAATCGGACCCCATGAATGGCTGGAGAAGCCCACCGGCACCCAAATCCTCCCCTCCCCAAACTCGGGGCTTCTTCCGAGAGGGGAGCTCCAAGGGCCCTACTGAGTCCCACACCCCAGAATCCTGACCCCAGGATCCCCAGGAAGGCTGGGGCCGGCCATCAGGACACCCCCTGCCGGCAAAGGGGCCCAGCCCACACAGGGCACTGCTGGCCCAGCCCCTACAGAATGAGAGGCCCAGGACTTGGACACCCAGAGCCTGCACAGAATGACCCCTCATTGCAGCCACTCCCGGGGACAGCAACGCAGGCCACAGCAGGCTGGACAGGTGAGGGCAACGAGGACAGGCCTCGGTGACATCCATTTGCTCAGTCCCTCGGGACGCAGCTCCACCCAGAGGGGCACAGGCTGGCTTTGTTCTGGGGAAGCAGACCCCCTGCCCACCCCGCCACCCCCAAGGCCACCAGGGCAGACGGAGGCCCGCTGGGGCCCTGGTCCTCGCTGCCCGCCGGCTGGGGCGGGCAGCCACGTGCTGCTGTGGAACTCCGCTTTGCCAGTCCCGCTGCAGCCTGAGAAGTGGGCCACGGCCTGGCCTGGAAAGCGGTTGCTCGGAAACGCTCCATGGTCACGGGATCTGCCTCTGCGGCAGGTGGCCTGCAGGGAGCTGCGCGCAGCAGAGGTGCCCTGGCCCGGAGCCCCTTCCCCGGGGTGCGCCCACCTGCCTGGACCTGGGGAGGGGCTCCCCAACGGTCCCCTCCCTGCGCCCCTGGGGGAGCAGGCCCGGGCAGCCCCAGAACTCCTGCCCACCCAGGGATGGGGGCTTCCCTCGCTACCCCTCCCCACTCGAGAAATGCAGGAAGGGCTTTCCCAGCAACCCCTGCCCCATGGTGGGCCGAAGCCCTGGGGACACTGGGAGCTGCAGCAGCCCATGCCAGCTCGGGGAGGCCACACCCGGGGGGGTGCCCACTGCTGGGGCTGGCGAGAGTGGGGCGATGGCATCCCGGGGGCAGTGTGCACAGGCACAAGGGCCCCGGAAGGGCAGCAGGACCTGGACCCTTGGGCACGGCTTTCCTCAGAGGGGAAGACAGCTTGGGGAGCGGACAGAAGGGCGGTGCAGAGGGCGGAGGGCCCTGTCCGTGCCAGGAGGAGTGGCCCTGACCCCCGCACCGCAGCCAGCATGCCCGGGCCCCACGACCCCTTCCATGAAGGGAAGCGGAACCAGCACGCAGTGAGCGCCTGCTGTGTGCACAGACGGCCCTAGCGAACCGGACGCCGAGGGTCTCGCCCGCTCCTCGCCTGCCGCCCCAGGGCCCCGGCAGGTCACCCCACCCAGCCTCCACGTAAATGGGGTGACAGCAGGACCAAGGCTTCTGGGCCTGGGAATAACACGCACAAGGGGGTCTCCCAAGACCCAGATCGACGGGCGAGGCCCCCGGGAAGGGAGGCCTGTTCCTGCTTCTGGTTGGGGAGCCCTGGCCAAGCTTCCCCCACCGGGAACTATCTAGGCACCTCCCCAGGCCCACCTGCTGCTCTCCTGGGCAGCGAGGGGAGGGCGGGGGCAGGAGGGGAGGGCAGAGGCAGTACCACGGTCCACCTTGGCCAGCCCTGTCCCCGGGGCTCACTGTAGGTCGGTGCTGCTGCCTCTGAGCTGAGATTAAATCCTCCCCTCAGGCTGATCTCCCGCGCACAGGGTGGGCCGCATGGGCAGCTGGGGATCCCGGCCCAGGCACGGCTCCGGGAAGCCCCGGTTTGCTCCCTGAAGGGTCCGGTCCAGCACCCAGGCCCAGCCATCCCCTGGGCTCACCTCTCCTTTTGTAAACCAGGGCGGACACGGGGCCCGTGGGGAGACAGTGACACAGGCCCCCACCAGTCCCCAGGGGCGCCCCCTCCCGGCAGGGGCGCCGTGCTGTACCCGTGCTGCCGGGTGGCCCTGCTCAGCCCGCCCTCCATAGGTCGCTGGGAACACAAGCCCCACGGCACGGGTCTGGCATTTGTGGAGGGTGACAAAGGTCCCGGGGCTCCGAACCTGTGTTCTGTGTGAACAGACGCTTGTGCACGGTGAGCCTCCCCATAGCTCGGGCCTGAATCATCACCTCCCAGCAGCCCTGGTGCACGGCGGGGGGTGGCGGGGCTGGGGGCCCAGAGCCCATGGACGCAGGAGGCGGAGGCCTACCGCCCCGTGGGGCCACCCACCTGTGCCCCGCGATGCTGGCTCAGCCCCTTGGGGAGGCGTCCGATCCACGGTCACAGGGGCACTCTGCTCCCCAGTGCAGGGGACCCTCCCCGGGCAGCCCCTGCACAGGGAGAGGGGCCGTGGCCGCCCACACCACAGACCCGCAGGGCTGCCCACAGCCCTTCTCACGAGGGGGTGTAGGGGTAGCAGCTCTGGGGGTGAGCTGAGGACCGAGGAGCCAGTTCCCGCGGCTGGAGAGAGGCTACCGGGCAGGGGGAGGGGCTGCCGGGGAGGCAGGAGCTCACTGGGCTTCCCAGCGGCCGAATCCATCTTCATTAGCCACTTTCTTGGTGGCAGTTCCTGGCCTGTCGCTGCAGGTTGCAACCCTTGGCGACGCTCCCCCAGGTAACTGTGTGGGATGAGGCAGCACCACCGGGCACACACAGCTCCAGGCTCCAGACCCGCAGTTAGGAGCCGGGGCAGCGCCGCCTCCCGGGCCCCATCCAGAGGTGGAGGGGCCTGGGGGATCGAGAGGCCCCTTGGCCCCTCGGCGCTGTGGAGGCCAACAGAGGCCTCCCTCCCGGACCACCGGGCCCCATCCGCTGCTCCCTGCCTGGCATCCTGGGTCCTGCTTCCAGGGGCCGAGCAACAGGAGCCCACGTCCCCTCAGGGCGAGCAAAGCAGCTCCAGGTCTGGTGGAGCGATCACCACCTTCCGGCGTGTCCCTCACCTTGGCTACAGGTTAACTCGCTCACCCCACCATCACCAGCACCCCTTGTGACAGGTGGGAACACTGAGGCTCGGGGAGACCAGCATCTGGCCCAGGAACCCACAGCCCAGGAAGCAGCAGCCCGGAGGCCTGGGTGGGTGGGAGGCGTGCCTCAGGACCAGGCTCGTGAATTTGCCCCTTGGCCGTTTTCTGAAGGCTGCAGGGGGCCTCCCGGAGGCCCTCGTCCTCGCTGCTGCTCGGAGAGGCAATTGGAGGCTCTTGGAAAAGTGGGCCATTTGGTAACTGGCCCAGAGCAACACCCTGCGCTGAAAGGCCACCAAGGAAGGAAGCGATCCTCGAGGACACGGAACGTCTCCGGGAGGTAGGAGGTGCAGGAGGGCTCCCACCATCGTTCTGCAGGTGGAGAACCAGGCCCTGGTGGGTGGGGCTCCCGGTATCGGCCGCCTGGCAGCTCAGCCACGGGGAGGGGATGACCACCTCCAACCAGCCTCGGGGTGCTGGCCGCCGCTGGGCGGGTGCTGTGGGCTCCCCTGGGGGCCCTGGTGGAGGCTGAGCTCCGCTGAGCTCTGGGTGCAGAGAAGCGGCCTCGCTCACCCACGCCCCAAGGCCCGCGGGGCCGGCAGTCGCTACTCAGCGCTCGGAAGCAGGGGACGCTGAGCGCTGGCGGTTCTCCAGGGAAAAGCAGCGGGAAGAGCCAAGTTCTGCGGAATGGCGGGGAACAGGCCGAGGGGAGCTCGGGGAACGGGAGAGGGGCGGGGGGCGGCGGTGGTCCCCACAGGCGGGGGCGGAAGGCAGAGCACCACACACAGCCTCTCCTTTACTGCTCTGCAGGCTACTATTCGCCCATTTCACAGGTGAAGACACTGAGGCTGAGCCCCCGCCCAAGGCCACATGGGAGCCGGTGGCAGAACAGGAGCCAAGCCACATCTGCCCACTCTGGGGCAGGGCCCTCCCACCCCGCATCCCGCCCATCCTGGGAGGGCCAGCCCCGAGCAGAGGGTGCTCCCAGGAAGCGCAGAGCCACCGGCAGATCTGGTCTCCACCCACCCCTCACCTGGCATCCTGTTTAAAACGCGTATTTCTACTAAAGTAGCCCCCACCTCTCTCAAATATGTTTTTCCACGCTCCCAGGTAATGCCTAAAGCCCGCTACATACCATTCTGGGGCTGTTCAGAGCCGTGCTGGGGCCAGGAGGGCCTGGTCAGAGCAGCCGACGACGCGCTGGAGCCGGCGGGCTGCTCCTGGCCCAGAGACGCACTGGAGCCCCCAGACCGCCGGCCACAGAGGTCAGGCTTTGATGAGGGGGCATCTGGGAGACCCTGCCTGCCGTCCCCAGCAGGGGCGCTGTGAGCAGTGGGCCTGCGGGATCTGGGAGCAGCCACTGACTGAGAGGGTGAGGCCCCTGCCCAGGACCCACCTGGCCGCCACATCCCCCAGGAGGCCAGGACCTCCAGGGCCCCCTTCCCTCCTCCCCCCAGGTGCCTCTGGAGCCAGTGTCCAGCCCAAGGAGAGGCTGCGGTGGTGGGAACCCAGGAAGCAGCGGGCAGGGCTCCACCCTGGGCAGCTCTGCTCGTGCTGTCAGGGAATTCCATGCCAGCCCATCCTCAGCCCATGGGGCCCAGAGGGGTGAGATACGGGCCCTGCCTCTGGCTCACAGGTGCCCACCAGTGGGTGCAGCGGGCAGAAAACACAGCCATTGTAGTGGCTGAATGGTGGCCCCCAAAAGGTGCGGCTACATCCCAGAACTTATTTGGAAGAAGGTCTTTGTAGAAGTAATCAGGTTAAGGATCTTGAGATGAGGCCATCCTGGATTACTCAAGGGAGCTCTAAATCCAATGACAAGTGTCCTCATAAGAAGAGGGGGGACAGGACACACGGGGGACCAGCCCATGTGAAGACAGAGACAGAGGCTGCAGCCAAGGAAGCCTGGGGCCGCCAGGAGCTGGATGAGGCAGGAAGGACCCTCCCCTGCAGGTTTCAGAGAGAGCGCAGTCCTGCCGACACCTTGACCTCAGACTTCCAGCCTCCAGACGTGAGAGAATAAATGTCTGTAGTTTTAAGCCCTCTAGTTTGTGGTCATTTGTTCCGGAAGCCCCAGGACACTCATGCCGCCCTCTCGAGCTGGCCGCAGGGCACGTGAGTTCAGGAAGCAGGATGCCTTCCTGATGAGGTGGGTGTCTCTGCTCAGGTCTGGCTGCCCAGGAGGCCACCAGGACGAGGGCCACAGAGGCCTCAGGCCCAGGAGCCGCCCCATGCTGGCAGGGAGCTCCATTAAAGAAGCATTTGGTCATAACCCTCTGGAGGAGGGCAGGGAGGGCAGGCACCTCGGTGACAGTCCCAAGGTCCCACAGCAGTGAGGGGACCAGGGGAGGCGAGGCGGGGGAACCGAGCTCCTCGCTCAGGTCAGAGGCCCCCTGGACTCTCCCTCCCTGCGGGACAGGGCAGGGACATTTCAGAGACTGCACCCTGCCCCCCACCTCCCTGCCCTCCTGGCTCCTGGGGTCGGGGGTTCAGTCATAAGTGAAGGCCCAGGTAAAGCCCCCCCGCCCCTGGACCCGCATTTGGTCCCCGGATCCCTGCATCACACCTGTAGTGCCGGCCCATGTCTCTCCCTGCTCCCCACACCAACCCAGCTGCTGGGTCCCATTAGCCAGTGGGACGGGCCCCCCTCTGAGTACAGGTGGAAAGTAGGAGCCCCAACGTGCCGGCCACTCACCCCCTTCCCCAGGGGGCCTGAGAGTGAGCGTGTGTGCACGAGGGCCGGGGTCTGCACGTCTCCGAGGGCCCCACGGGGAAGGAGGCAATGAAGTGGCCGCTGACCCCAGGGGATGCAGGCGAGGTGAACATTTCGGAGCCTTCCCCCCACACATGTTCTGGGCTGTGAGTGGACGGCCCGACCCTGGGCCTCCCCAGGCCCAGCTTGTTTGCCATTGAGCCTGAGCCTCCTGGAGCCCCTGGCCCACCCCGTCTGAAGCGGAGCAGGAGCTGTGAAAACAGGTGTGAAGCGTCTGCTCCGATCCGTGGGGGTGGAGACCCTGAGATCAATGCCCCAGAGGCTGCTGGGAGCAGAGAGCGGGGATGAAGGCAGGAAGAAGAGCCGGGGTTGGGGGGGGCAGAACAGGAGCGGGGTGGGGCCCCCCCCAGGCCACTCTGCCCCAGAGGGACACACACACACACACACACACACACACACACACACACACACACACACAGACGGCTGCAGGGGCCGGAGGCTGGAGGAGACCCAAGCCAGATCAGCCCCAGGGAGCGAGCGCCCACCGGCCCTGGGTCTCTCTCCACAGCCTGGGCTGGGCTGGGCGGCCAGGCAGCCTCCTTTGTCCCTTTGTGCCGGGCAGCAGAAGGGACAAAAGCTCTGCTCTCGGCTGGCGGGCGGCTGCACCGGAGACGTCTCCCAGGAGCCCTTCCTACCCGAGCCGTGGATGCGGGCCTGTTACACAACAGACCTAAGAATAATCCGGGGGGAGGGCAGTGCAGGGGAGAAGGCCGTCCAGCCTCCTGGGACCCCTCAAGCTATGGTGGGCGATGGGGCCGGGCAGGTAGGTCCTACTTCTGCCTGGGGCCTGGGGCCTGGGTCTGTCTGGAGGCCCCGGGGGCACCTCGGGGCACACCCACCCCCAGCACCTGGGAGACCAGACCGCAGAGTCCTGACTCCTGCCCCCACCCCTGGCTCCCAGGGACCGGCCTGGCTGTTGGGAGTGGCAGGCGGAACCCCAGAAGACCCATCTGTGCCCTGTGGCCCTTGGGTCAAAAGCCCCAGCTAGCCCACAAGGAAGCTGCATCTTCAGTGGCCCCGATGGCTGTCCCTTCCCAGTGACCCCCAGCACACAGGGCCTGGGGGCTACAGTGGACATGGGCGCGGGACAGGGGAGGGGACGGCTGGCCCAGCAGTGACAGCAGTGGAGCAGGTGGCAGGCAACCCGTGGGTCTCCAAACCAGACTCCCTTCCGGGGAGCGGGGAGCGGGGAGCAGGGCGGGCACGATAGTTAGCAGCTAATGAAGTAGGCCTATTAGGCGCAGGGTAACAGAGTATATACAAACTGGTCCATATCTCCCCATCTACTGCAGACATTAAAAATTAAAATCCAATTACAACTCGTATTGTCAAACCTGGCTGCTGCTGCTTACGGCAGCCCGTGTGCCAGGCGGGGGGATTATGTAAGCTGAGCTCTCAGCTACACAGGGCGAGGGCCTCGGGGAACCCCCAAGAGGGTCCCTCCAGCCACAGGTCCCTCTGGCACCTACGGGACCCCACGGACCTGGCCCAAGCACCGGCTGCGGGGGCCCCTGGCTGGTCACCCACAGAGGGGGGCCACTGCCAGCCTGCGGGACAGCCCCCCAGTGCCCCCGGCTGCCCCTCAAAAGCAGCATCCGTGGCTGGGTGTCAGGCGTGACCCCTGGACACCCCGGCCCAGCCTCGGGCTCACCACGCACCCTGGATGCGCCACGTCCAAGACATCAAGGCCACTGGACCCCCCACCCTATTCTGGGAAGCCCCAGGCGCGGCACACACTGCCTGGCCTGACAAAGGCTCAGCCCTCTCACACCGCGGGCACAGGGCCGCGGCCTCTGGTCAGGCGCAGGCCAGGCGGGGCCACCGAGCAGTCGGGCCTCCGGAAAGGGGGCCGTGGGGACCCTGCAGACACGGCCAACGGCACACGCTCCACCTGCCTCCCCACCCCTTCTGGAACCCCCAGACCCTCCCCACAGGGCCACACAGAGGACGTGGCTATGGGTTAAGTACAGAGGAAATATGACAGGGTCGGGGGGCTGCTGGGGGTCTTTAGAGCCAATTTCTCCCATTATCCCAGGGTCCTGGGGGATACAGGCAGGCTGACTCCTGTCCCCACCACCCACGAGAGGAGATGACGACATCTGACCTGCCAGAACTCCCCTCTGGGGCTGCCGCTCTTTGACGGGGCTGTGGGCTCATCACAAATGGGGTCCCCATGACAGAAGCATTTGAGCACCAGGTGCCAGGGGAGCCGAGTGTCACCTCTCAGAGGTCAGGCAGAGAGGGACAGAGAGGACACAGACGGATACATTTTCATGGGTGCGGGGTGGAGAAGGCCAAGGGGGAAAGGCCAGCTTCAGCACGGCATCCGTGGTCACTCTGTCCACCTCAACGGTCGCCAGGCAGGATGGGGGCTGGGGAGGTCTCCTGCTTCCTTGGCATCTTCCCTCTGCCAGTTCCGGAAGTGTCCACGTCCCCTAAAGGACGCCTGTCCCACAGCTCCGCTCGCAGGCACAGAGCCCCAGGAGGGCCTGCTTCCCCCACCCCACCAGCACCTGCAGACAACCTGGACAGAGCTGTCCCGGAGCCTGGCTGGGTCCCGCCTGAACCGGCAGTGCCCGCCCGCACGCACGCACGCACGCCTGCCAGTGTTGGGAGAGGCTGGCCCAAGGCCAGAAGCGGCACCTGCAGCCCAGGGAGATGTGCCAGGCCCCTCTCTGCGCAGTGTCCCCCCAGAACCTCGCCGCAGACCCAAATGGCAGTGCACCACCTACAACCAGTGAGGGGGCGGGGTGCCCTGGCCTGGGCTCAGCAGGGCTCAGCCTCAGCTCAGGGGCCCCGGTGAGACATCCGTCCTCAACCAGGGCAGGAAAGTTCGCAGGGGGCGGCCCCCAGATCCCTCAGCCCGCCCCGGAGGCCTCCGAAAGAGCCCGGACCCCTCACCTGCCCCGCGCCATCCGACACCCACACCCCGGCCGGACCCCTCCAACATCGGGGGGCCCCCCCTCCGGGGTCTGGACCTCAGAAGCATTTCGGCCCACCAGGCGGCCGTGGCGGCCGGCACGAGGGGAGCAGCGCGCGCCCCCTCCCCGCGCCGGCCGGGCCCGCCGCCCAGGGCAGCGGCGCCCCCGCGCGTCCACCGAGTCCCAGGCGCAGCAACAGGAGCGGCGCGGCACCTACTGTGCTTCCGCGGGGCGGCTCCCGCGTCCATTGTCTCCGCGGCGGCGGCGGCGGCGGCGGCGGTGGCGGGGGCGGCGGCGGCGGGGCCGGGGGCGGGGGTGGGGGCGGCCGGGGTATGGGCGCCGTCAGCGGCCGGCCCCGGGCTCGGGCTGGGGTCGGAGCTCGGGCTCGGGCGGCATCGCCCCACCGGCTCGGAAGCCCGCGGCGGGCTGTGCGCGCGGCGGGCTCGGCGCGCTGACACTACGCCCCGTGGAGGCGCCGCGCGCGGAGAGCGCTGTCACTCGTGCCGCCCGCACCACACCCCCTGCCCGCCCCGCGCGGGGAGGGGGCCGGGGGCGCGGGCTCGCGGCCGGCGCAGAGCCGCGGGCGTGGGACGCGGAGCCCAGGCGCAGAGCGCGGGAGCCCGGGCGCACACTGGTGCCTGCCGGCCCGCCCCGCGCCCGCGGCCAAAGTATTTGCCCCGCAGAGATGCGCCCGCAGCCTCCCCGCACCCCCCCACTTCCCCCTCCAATCCCCTCTCAGGTTGGCCCAGGCCGCGGGACTGGGAAGGGGGCGGGGCCGAGAACCGCTTCGCCCTCCAGAGGCTGGGCACTTGCACAGAGAGCGGCTCAGCTCCGTGAGACGGGTGTTTGCCAGGCACTGCCCGCCACGTTCCCAACCCACCGCCACCCTGGTGCTTGAAGCGAGGGGCCTGGGCCACCCCTCCCCCAAGACGTAAGGTGGCACGTGCAGAAACCTGCACCAGTGTCTGCAGCTGCGGGGGAGGGGTGGCAGCGCAGCCCCGGAGCGGCTCCTCTTCGGGACACCAGGTACCGCTCAGCTCACACCAGGGGGCAGACGACCCTGGGTTGGGGGAGGGGCGCTTAGCGCTGCTGTCTTGGAAACTTGTGACCCCCGAGTCTGGAGAGAGCGTGGAGATCAGAAGCAGTAGTGGGAGCTGCCCACCCCCTTGTCTCCCCAAAGGGCCCCCTGCCTCCCCAAACGGGCCCCCTGCCTCCCCAAACAGGCCCCCTGCCCGACGGCAGCGCCAGCCCCAGCACACTCGCCCTCTCACTGCTCCAGGTCCTGGAGGGTCCTCCAAGCAGCGACAGAGCCGGGGTCTGGACCCTGGGGACCCTCGTTCGTGGAACCTCCTGGCCAGATCAGGCTTCTGGGAGCCCCCTACAGCCTGCCTTTCTTCCCCTTCTGCTGCAGTGGAGGAGGGGCAGGAGAGGCAGGTCAGGAGAACAGGTCTGGCCAAGCACCCGTGTCCAGAGAGGCCGAGATCCCACCCGCTGGGCCTGGTCTAGTGACAACAGGAGACGAGATGCAAGCTCATGTCCCAGCTCCCCGCGGACCCACAAGTAGCCTCAGCTAAACCCCTCCCCTCTCTGGGCCTCAGTTTCCCCAGGTATAAGACCTGCTAGTTTCTAAGGTTCTTTCCAGATTGCTGCAGCCCAGAGAGGTTCCTGACTTTCCCCAAGCCACACGGCAGATTCCTTGGCTGTGCCACAGACCCCAGGGTGGACCTGAGAGCCCTCTCAGGGCCAAAGCTGAAGCACGAGAGACAGCATCTTGGCATCTGCCAGGACCAGCTGAATTCCCGAGGCTTCCTGCTTTCCAGCTACACTGGACAAGGGCTGGGCCCCAACTCCCAGCGCAGCCCTGCACACCTGCATTGGGAACTGCCCAGGTGTGTGTTTGGGGATGTTTCGTTTGGCTGAGGCTGACCTGGCTCTGGCAGCCCCCGCTCAGGGAGGCATCAGGCACTCCCACCGGGCTGTGAACTGGAGGCAAAGACCCCATCAACACTTCCGTGAGGGGCTGTCAGAGTAACGCATCCAGAGCTGCAGAGGCAGCAATTAGGGCATCCCTCCACCTTCAGGACCACCACGGCGGCTCCGGGCTGCTTCCTGTCCTGGAATACCATCTCCAGCGGCTTCTCTGCCCACCCCCCAGGTCAGGGCCTGATGCCCAGGCCGGGCCAGGGCCGCCCACTCCTCTCCCTCCTCCCCAGCCCCACCTGGACAGTGCCCAGGACCCGAGATGGCTGAGAAGGTGGAGTATGGAGACGCCCAGAAACGTGCAGGGGGCTCAGTGGGGCGAGCGCAAAGGCAGGGTAAGAGTGAAGGAGCCCCCGCAGGTCCTCGGGAGCCAAGCCCGGCCAGGACGGGACTCCCACCGGGAGGCCCCACGACATTCACACCAGTGGGTGCTCACAGCAGGGGCCTGGCGAGCAGGGCTGGGGGCTTCCTTCTGCCCTCTGCCCATCCCCAGCCCTCCAAGGCTTTCCTGAGTGACAGCTGGGCTGGGTGCGGGCAGGTGGGGAAAATTCCTGGGTACCCCGAGTGGGCAGCACCTCCTACCTGCACACCTTTCTCAGGCAGCATGGGGCACTGTTGGGGGGAGGGGGTGGCTCCTCTCATGGGGACAGAGTTGCTGGTCCTGGGCACAGGGAGATTCCAGCAGCCCACAGGGATGTGCCCTCTGTGCCCAGGGGACACGGCTGAGAGCCCAAGAGCCAGGGACAAAGAGACACACAGACACACACCCAGAGACAGAGACGTGGAAACCAAGGGCAACGACGAGACGGGGAACCCGGGCTTGCTCCTGCACGAAGTCAAAACTGAAATGCAAATCAGAAACCTCGAAAGAAACCTCCATTCTGCGCCAGAGACTCCAAGAATCCCCGGAAGGAGGCCACAGGACCTCTGGGCAGGCGGGGCTCAGGGCCTCCACGCAAGGAGGCTGCGCGCGGTGTGTGGTGGGTGGACGTGCCTACCACGCCCACCAGGTCATCCGGGGGCAGCTTCAGCAGCCAGGGCAGACAGCCTGCCCCCCGCCCCGCCCAGCATCGCCCCCGCTGAGAGCCACCCCGGCCACCCTTCCTTACCTGTGTCTCCCAGACGGGCTGCTATCCGGGCCTCCCCTTCACCCCCTCTGGCCTCCGGGCCTCCCTCTGAGGCACCCTACCCGTGCTGCTTCTACACAGGCGTGAGAGTGCTACTCCGGTTCGAAACCCTCAGGGACTCTGCTCTCCTGTCACTCGACACAGCTCCCTCGGCCTGGTACCCTGGGGGCCCCACCCACTGGCCTCCACCCCTCCCACTTGGCTCCCAAGGCCTGGAGTGAGGCCCCTCCTCCAGGAAGCCTTCCCTGGTTCCCTCATTCCACGCGAGCACACCCCCTCTGAGACTGCGTCACAGAACTTCCCTTGAGATGTCACAGGGGCCTTGCCCTTGTTTCGCGTCTGTCTCCAGCAAGATGATCCCCAAACACACCAGCTAGCCTGGCAGCTAGCCTCGGGCATGTCTGCTTGCCAGATTGACCTGCTGCCCCGTGTACCCAGAGACCATCCCCGTGGGCAGCGTTGCCCAGCTCTGGGTGTAACAGGTGGCCCCAGCGAGAGCCCGGCTCAGAAACCTTTCTGCAGCTGGAGGTCACCAGCGAGCACACAGGGCCCAGAGACACACACAGAGGCAGCAAGAGGCACAGCAAGTGCCATGGGCAGAACAAGGGCACGCTTGCCAGATCAATAAGCTTAATGGGGTGAATGTGCAATTCTCACCTGCTAAATTTAGAAAGTGTGTTTCAGTTTTCACCAGCAGCTGGTCTTAAGACGTCTAGTTCTCAATCAGAACTCAAGACAACCTGCAGGATCAGATCCAGCTCTCCCGTCTCCTGCTTCCTACACACGGAGCCCGGGGCAGCCCTGGCCAGGCCAGTGTCAGCCTGGGTGGTCGCCAGGCATCTCCATGGGCACAGGAGGAGGGCTGGCCCACCTGCCCCAAGCCCCCAGGGCACTTTGCTGCACCAAGGTGGTGCCGACTGGGGGGCATGTCTGATGGGCCAGAGGTCTTTGTGGGCACTGCCAGCCCTTAGGAATCATTGATTCCTGACCCCACTTTTCCTTTGAGGGGGAAGCTGAGGTGCAGAGAGAGGAAGGCACCTGCCCCAGGCCCCCCGAGACCAGGTATCCTGCCCGCAAAGGACCTCTTTCACTGGCAGGGGTGGGCGTTTCCATCTGGGTCTGGCAGGACGAGGACGGGGCCCCTGAGCTGGGTCAGGACTGAGGGGGCCTGGTCAAGGCCATGTCTAATACGGCCATCCACAGGGCCAGAGCCTCAGCTCTAGGCCAGCCTGGACCCCTGGGTCAGGCAGTGCAGCCACAACTGAGTGCAAGAGGTAGACCATGTGAGCAACCCCCCGGGGGCTCTCACGTCCTGGGACCTGCAGGGGAGGTGCCTGTGGATGGGGAGGGTGGGAGGCTGGTGGCAGGTGGGTGGGAGTGTGGAGGGCTGCTCCCAGCGCAAGAGCCAAGGCCAGCTGGGGAGAAAAGAGTCGACAGCCGCAGCTCAGGGCCAAGCCAACGTGGATGTGGAGGCCAGCAGGCCAGGGAGGAGGGGCCCGGGGCTGCGGTGGGGGGCGGGGAGGAGGGCAGAGTCCTTGACCTGCCCAAGCCGGGGTGGCTGGAGGTGCCCTCTCCTGGCCTGGGCAGGGGCAGGACAGGAAGGAGAAGCACAGCTCCCTCCCCATCCTCCCTGCGGCCACCCCAACACTCAGTGCCCGCCACTGCCTTCTCCCCTAGCTGGGGGCCACTGGCCTGGGGGGGAGCAGGGAAGGACCTGGGTGACAGGGAGGGATGTGGGTGGGGGAGGGGAGTGTGCCTTGGAGAGTGGGAGGGAGCAAGAGAGAGGGGGTGGCCGGAGCACAGGGGGGTAGCCCTGGCAGAGAGACCCCCCCAGGGCCACCCCAGGGCATCTCTGGACCAGGGGATGCTGGGCCCTGCCCCCTCTTCTCACCCCACGCCCAAACCCCTGGCCTACTGCACCCACCACTGTTATAAACCAACTATGGCTCTCACGCAGCAGCCAGCCCGTCTGCTGGGTGATGGCTCTGTTCATTCATTCATTCATTCATTCACCTTTTTGTTCTTTCATTCCTGCAACCACTGACAAACACTCTCTGTGAGTCCCCAGGGTACCCGGCTGGGTGGCTAGGAATTCAGTGGGCCCCCATCCCAAGGCCCCTACCCCGGAGGCCTCTGCCCACTGACCAGCAGGAGACGACCAGCTCCCCAGTTTAACTGGCACAGCTGACACTAGGTGGCTTCCTGGCACAGCAGGAGGGGTCCTCTAGAGACAAAAGTGAGGGGCTGTTCTCGGGTCAGGTCCAGAAGGTCATTAAGACAGGGGGCTGGGGGGCGGGGAGAGGAGAGGGGGAGGTGTGGGGTCTGGCTGCAGGCCTTCCTCAGCGGGGCCGGGACACCCGGGTGGCTCAGACAGGCAGGGCCGTAGGGGTGGAGGAAAGCGCGGGGACCTGAGACACTGAGGGGCAGGACTTGGGCTCCAGGGGTGAGTGCTGTCTGCTCAGACTGGGAAGCTGGGGAGGCTCTGACGTCCAGTTCTCATGCTGACGAGTTTGAGATTCAGGCAGAGCCGTCCAGCTGGCCTTGGGAGGTCCAAGGTGCACCCGGCCAGGAGTGGGGCCCCGGCACCGCGAGCGGGGTGACCCCTGGTGGACCTCAAGTCTCTGGGGCGGGCGACCATGCTCAGAGAGGAGGGGGCCCGAGCTGGACCAAGTGATGCCCGGCTGCTGCCCAAGTGCACCCCTCGTGTCTGGCTTGAAAGAAAGCAGAACCCAAAGCCCCTCATGCAGGGCCTGCTCGGGTCCAGCACCCTGTGCTGGCACACGCTGAGGGCTGGCTGTCCCCAGTCCACAGGGCTGCCCAGCCCAGCGGGAGGGCAGAGGCTCTGGGCTCTGGGCTCCGGGGTGAGTCCTGGCGCAGAACCCTGGGAGGGGCCGAGCAGGACTTCATGCCCCCCTCGCCCACTCCCCACCCAAGGGGTGTCCTTCCTGGCCCCAACCCCTCCTCATCCAGCCAGACTCAGGAGAGGCCGTGCCCTGGGCAGCCCTGTGTTCCCCGGGGCCCAGTCCGCAGGGGCAGAGCCGCAGGGCACTGGGAATAGCCAGCCAGCCCAGCCTGCACGGCCACCCCACCCCCAGCTCTCCCGAGCGACAGGGCCTGCAGGCGACAGCGGCGTGGCTCAGCTCCGGGAGCTGCTGCCCCCAGGCGAGATGGCGGAGAGGGGCCCTCGCTTTCTCCAGGCCAAAGAAGGAGACTCCCAGTGCCCCACGCCGGGCACGGCACGAGCCCCCAAGGTTGGGCCACACCAGGCCCGGGCTGGGCCTCCTGTAGCAGCAGGCCTGACCCCCAAAGACTCCAGAAACCCAGGCTCCCCTGTCAATCACAGCAGCGCCAGTGCAGGGTCACCTCCCACACAAGCCCCATCGGTGAGCGGCTGTTCCCAGCGCTGCCCTGCCCAGGCTCCACGCGCCAGGAGGTTCTGCCACCCGGGGACCCCTGTCGGGGCCTGGGCCCCTTCCCCAGTCCCTGCAGAGAGCCCCTCCGCCCCGCCACCCCTAACATCCCTCGCCTTACAAACCCAAAGCAGCTTCTGATAAGCTTGCTGCTGGCCCGGCTGGCTGGGTAGGGCGGTTGGAGGGCCAGCCCCCAGCACTGGTCAGCTCAGAGGAGTCCCAGGCCCAGTGCACGGGGCCCCCTGCTCCCCTGGCCCAGGACCAGGTTTCCTCCTGCAGGCCCCCAGCTGCGGCGTTAGCCTGTCCACTGGCCCCAGCCACCCTGAGGACCAGCCCCCAGCTCCATCCCCTGCTTCTAACTGCAGCAGCCCCTTCCCTACACCCTGATGTGGAGCCCAGCGGTCCGTCCCCCCTTCCCAGCCTGCCCTGGGCTGCCTGCTCCCCTGCAGACTGGGCAGGATGGTCTGGGGCCCTCCTGCCCATCTACCATCAAAGCCAGGTCTCTGTCCCAGGGCCCAGCCCAGTTCTAACGCACGCCGGATAGCTAGGAGCTGCAAGCCCCGCACTTCTCAGAAGAAAGCTCCCCTGTGCAGCAAGCTCTGGGCATGGGGGGACCCCCCGTGCCACCCCCGCGTGTGGAGCCCCGGGCATCCCTGTGCGCCCAGGCCCAGGGTAGATGCCCGAGGACAAAAACAACTCATGGCTTCATCCACGCAACCTGCCCAGGATTCATGATGACAAGGAATATCAGTGCACGTGGCACCAGGGAGAGGGGCCCGCTGGATCCCAGAGAGGGGACGGGACCAGAAAGGTTCTGTCCCCCGTCCCCTTTGCTAGGAAACCCCGCAGTCAAGTGCTTCTCTGCTTGCTTGGGTGGGGTGTTTCCTGGAAGAAAGACCCTCACCACACTCTCCAAGACCGGAGAGTCAAATTGGCCAGCTGACCCTTTGGGCTGCCTGTTAGAACTGTGCATAAACTGAGAGTTAATAGGCCACGAGAGAGCACCCGAGGGAAGCAGATGAACTCACAGTACTTGGACTTAGTAACTTGTACTTTATCTACTCAGAGGCAGGGTTTGGTTTTACTTTTCTGAACCAGGCTGCATTCTGTATTCGTGAGGATTAGGACCCTCTGCGCAAGGGGAGTGCGTCCCTGCCCAGAGGCCCCCAGGGGTGTCCAGAGAATGAAGGAGCCCAAAGCCACTATTGTCCAGGAAACCGTGATCGCTTTTCCCAGGTGCAGATCACCCTGAAGGTGAGTCCTGCCTCTTCCGGAAAGGCCTCTGACCCCTCAGCAGGTGGGGCTAATTCTGGAAAAGCATCGGGGGAGGCCGGCTCGAGTGCACCAGACACCGAGGCTGCCCAGGAAGCTGAAGGCGGGAGCTTCAAAGAGCTTGGTGAACATCCAATGCCAAGGCCGCCCTGCTTCCAAGGAGACAGCCAGAGGCACAGACCAAGACGCGAGCAGCGTCTTCTCCGCCACATTATTCATAACAGCCAGCGCTCGTGAGGTTCCTGGATGCTCGGCAATGCCCGAGGGGCCGCGACCACCAGAGTGAGGAGGCCATTAAAAAGCAGGCTCCAGAAGAAGACGCCAAGGTTAGAAGGGAGCCGCGCGGGTCTAAGCCCCCAGGGCCGGGCTTGTCGGGAGGGGTTGGTTGGGGGGGACAGAGAGACGCAGCTGGTAACCTGGAGCAGTTAGAAACCCACGCACACAAGGGCTCAAGGAAGGTCGTGTATTCTGTACTTTCCAAAGCATCTCCTCGGAGCAAGTCCTGCTTCCACAGCCAGGAAGAAAGAAATACAGGCGAGGCCAACATAGAGCCGGCGCGAAGTCCCAGGGACAGCAGCGGATCCGAACACACTGTGAAGCCACCAGAGCTTGCACCCCTGCCGTGTGGACTTACGCGAGTCCCCTCCCCTAGCCTCATGGCCCAGAGGCTACAGCCGCCCAGCCCCTCCAGCCCCAGGCCAATAAGGACTCAGACTCAGACACACGGTCCAGCGCCCCAGCGCTGTAACACCCAGTGTGGTGAGGAGCCAGACCCAGGCCCCGCGTGCCTCCCACGTCACCCCCAGATCCATAGCCTCTGGGCAGCTCATTTGCATTCTCCCATCCTTCGGCCTGTTGAATGAGATTAAGTAGCTCTAAGTGAACCCCGTTACCAGGGACGCAGGAGAACAGGGTGAGAAGACAGCGCAGTGGGGGTGTGGCCGTCCCACTGCCCCAGCCGTGGGCCTGGTCCCCACACTGTCCACCCACCAGGCTCCTCTCCGGAGTGCACGGGCTCTGCTCTGCGCCAAGGGCCCAAGGCCGAGACGAGAGCCACAGCGCCACGGGAACACCAGCCACACTCACTGCCTGGGCTGGAGCAGGGCTTGCCCCCATCGTGGGCACCATGGACGCAAGTGGCCCCGAGTAACGTCACTGGCGCCACCTGCACCCGGCCCCAGAGCCCAAGTAGCCAGGGCTCCAGAGCGGCCCCCGGGCCCACGCCTCTCGGGCACCGCTCTGACCCGTGGCCCCCCGCCCCCCGCCTGTCTGCCGCTTGGGGACAGAGCTGGCTTCAGCCAGGGCAGGCACTGCGGCGCAGAGGAGCCCGGACGTGCTTCAGTCCAACGCAAGGAGGCGCCTCCTGACCGCAAGGAGACCAACCGTCCCCAGGCAGCCTCCAGCACACACCGGCCCAAGGGCCTCCCCCGCCCTCGTGGCTGGGAAGCCTCCCTTGCTCACAGGGGCTGCCTCAGGAACCTTCTGGAAGGACCTCCAGGGCCAGATCAGGCATCCCCCCCAGCCCTGCCCTCCGCCCCGCACCCAGCGGAGGACCTAGCCTGACGTCAGCATCAGCAAGCCGGGCATGGGGGGGACAGGGAGCTCGGGGAGGGGGAGGGGAGCCGGGGAGGGGTCGGTAGTTTGAGGGTGGAGCCCCCTCTCCTCGACATCATAGCCCCTCCGCACGCCCAGAACTACAGGCTCCGTCCGTCCCGCCCCCCGGAGGAGCGGCCTGGTAGCCTCCCCTCCCCTCCGCTCCCCCGTTCCAACTACCCCTTCCTCTGGCGTCCATTCCAGACTGAGCTGAAAAGCAGGGCCCGGAGCCCAGGCAGGGGACTGTGCGCCTCTGAGCAGACACGCCCCCTCAGGCGGAAGAGACCTGTCCTGTCCCGGCGCATCTGGGGAATGTGGGAAGAACGAGTCCCGGCCGGCTCGGGCCCACGGGGGCAGGGAGCACGAATGCCCACAGGCGCGCACACGCTCTTGCCATCACCGCGCATTCCTGGGGCCTCGGCCGCCCAGGAAGAGCAGGCCTCCTGTGCGTGAGCACGTGCGCACACAGACACACATGCACACACACATATGCACAAGCACACCCCACTGAGGTGCAGACCTGTCATCACGCCCACAAGCCTGGTGCTGGCTGGGCGCCATGCAGACCCTCACCCGGGACCGTCCCAGGAGAGCTGTCAGGGTCCCACGAGCAGCTGTGTCCGCCAAGGAGGGGCCACGAGGCACCCCCTGCCCACCCCGCCCCCCAGCCAGAGGTGGACCTGCCGCTCAGCAGAGGGCCCAGCAAACCAGCCAGAAATTCGCACCCCCCGGGGTCTCCCTCTCCAGGTGGACGAGATCCCAGAGCCCTTCTGACCGTCCCCAGGCACCCGGCCCAACCACACACCTGAGAAGGAAACACTGCCGAGATGCCAGAGACAGGCCTGCACCCACCAATGTGCTGGGCTGCCCCCCGGCTCAGCCCATCCCCTCTCCCAGGTGCGCCGAGCTCCCCCCTCGTCCTGCAGCTCCTGAGGAGCCCGGACTGCAAGGAGACCAACCGTCCCCAGGCAGCCTGGTCCATAGCTTGATAAATTTCAAGACCAACCGTGCCCAGGCAGTTGGTCCATAGCTTGATAAATTTCAAGACCAACCGTGCCCAGGCAGTTGGTCCATAGCTTGATAAATTTCAAAGGCAACACAGGAGTCATTTTACAGAGAGCGGCCAGCCCCCCTCTGTTGGGACGGTGCTGGATGCACTGGCCAGCCCTGGGCCACGCTGGGGCCCCACGGACCACAGGAGCAGCCCAAGGCACAGGTGGGCCCCTCAGCCCTTTCTCCAGCCCTCTGAGGCGCACAGCCCCTGCCTGGGCTCGGGGCCCTGCTTTTCAGCTCAGTCTACCCAGGGCCAGTAGGGGGTATAGGCACACACTGCAGCGGCCTCAACTCCAACTCAGCCCAACACGCTAGACTCTCAGGGCAGAAAGCAGCCAGGTGCCCTGAGCGGGGAGGGGATAAGCCCCCCACCTCCCGCAGGCCCAGGCCCAGCCTGGTATGTAAGTCTGCCACGCGGTGTGCGCATGGTCTGTCTGGCTGGACGTGGAGCCTGGGCTGCCCGGGGAGGACCAGGGCACCGCCAGGCACCCACCCTCCCCTCAGGCAGGGGCTCTCGCACCTGGCCAGGTCCACCCGCGCACCTGTGTGATTCCAAAAGTTGGGAGTCGAGATGCAGCAAACAAATGTTGGGTGTTGGACGTGAGAAGCACGGTGAGCCGGGGGTTGCTGGGGGTGGGGGCGCAGCCCCAGGGCAGGCGGGACGTCCCCCTCCCCAGTCTGGAGGGCAGAGCGTGTGACCTCACCCAGCTGCGCCCCTGAGGTCTGTGCGCTTTCCAGTCTGGATACTATAGTCCCATGGCTTTTAAAGTTGACAGAGAGGAGATTAACCAAGATGGCGGAGTAGAAGGACGTGCTCTCACTCCCTCTTGCGAGAGCACCAGAATCACCACTGGCTGCTGGACAATCATTGACAGGAAGACCCTGGACTTCACCAAGGAGGATACCCCGCGTCCAAGGACAGAGGAGAAGCCACAGTGAGACGGTAGGAGGGGCGCAATCAGAGTAAAATCAAATCCCATAACTGCTGGGTGGGTGACTCACAGACTGGCGAACACTTATACCACAGAATTCCACCCACTGGAGTGAAGGTTCTGAGCCCCACGTCAGGCTTCCCAACCTGGGGGTCCGGCAACGGGAGGAGGAATTCCTAGAGAATCAGACTTTGAAGCCTAGAGGGAATTGATTGCAGGACTTTGACAGGGCTGGGGGAAACAGAGACCCCACTCTTGGAGGGCACACACAAAGTAATGTGTGCATCGGGACCCAGGGGAAGGAGCAGTGACCCTGGGGGAGACTGAAACGGACCTACCTGCTGGTGTTGGGGGGTCTCCTGCAGAGGCGAGTGGTGGCTCTGTTTCACCGTGGGGATAAGGACACTGGCAGCAGAGGCTCTGGGAAGTTCTCCTTGGCGTGAGCCCTCCCAGAGTCTGCCATTGACCCCACCAAAGAGCACCGGTAGGCTCCAGTGTTGGGTTGCCTCAGGCAAAACAACCAACAGGGAGGGAACCCAGCCCCACCCATCAACAGTCAAGTGGATTAAGGTTTTACTGAGCTCTGACCGCCACAGCAACAGTCAGCTCTACCCACCACCAGAGCCTCCCATCAAGCCTCTTAGATAGCCTCAACCACCAGAGGGCAGACAACAGAAGCAAGAAAAACTACGATCCTGCAGCCTGTGGACCAAAAACCACAGTTACAGAAAGATAGAGAAGATGAAAAGGCAGAGGGCTATGCACCAGATGAAGGAACAAGAAAAAACCCCAGAAAAACAACTAAATGAAGTGGAGATAGGCAACCTTCCAGAAAAAGAATTCAGAATAATGATAGTGAAGATGATCCAGGACCTCGGAATAAGAATGGAGGCAAAGATTGAGAAGATGCAAGAAATGATTAACAAAGACCTAGAAGAATTAAAGAACAAACAAACAGAGATCACCAATACAATAACTGAAATGAAAACTACACTAGAAGGAATCAATAGCAGAATAACTGAGGCAGAAGAACGGATAAGTGACCTGGAAGACAGAATGGTCGAATTCACTGCTGCAGAACAGACTAAAGAAAAAAGAATGAAAAGAAATGAAGACAGCCTAAGAGACCTCTGGGACAACATTAAACGCAACAACATTCGCATTATAGGGGTCCCAGAAGGAGAAGAGAGAGAGAAAGGACCAGAGAAAATATTTGAAGAGATTATAGTCGAAAACTTCCCTAACATGGGAAAGGAAATAGCCACCCAAGTCCAGGAAGCGCAGAGAGTCCCATACAGAATAAACCCAAGGAGAAACACGCCGAGACACATAGTAATCAAAGTGGCAAAAATTAAAGACAAAGAAAAATTATTGAAAGCAGCAAGGGAAAAACGACAAATAACATACAAGGGAACTCCCATAAGGTTAACAGCTGATTTCTCAGCAGAAACTCTGCAAGCCAGAAGGGAGTGGCATGATATACTTAAAGTGATGAAAGGGAAGAACCTACAACCAAGATTACTCTACCCGGCAAGGATCTCATTTAGATTTGATGGAGAAATCAAAAGCTTTGCAGACAAGCAAAAGCTAAGAGAATTCAGCACCACCAAACCAGCTCTACAACAAATGCTAAAGGAACTTCTCTAAGTGGGAAACACAAGAGAAGAAAAGGACCTACAAAGACAAACCCAAAACAATTAAGAAAATGGTCATAGGAACATACATATCGATAATTACCTTAAACGTGAATGGATTAAATGCCCCAACCAAAAGACATAGACTGGCTGAATGGATACAAAAACAAGACCCATATATATGCTGTCTACAAGAGACCCACTTTAGACCTAGGGACACATACAGACTGAAAGTGAGGGGATGGAAAAAGATATTCCATGCAAATGGAAATCAAAAGAAAGCTGGAGTAGCTATACTCATATCAGATAAAATAGACTTTAAAATAAAGAATGTTACAAGAGACAAGGAAGGACACTACATAATGATCCAGGGATCAATCCAAGAAGAAGATATAACAATTATAAATATATATGCACCCAACATAGGAGCACCTCAATACATAAGGCAACTGCTAACAGCTATAAAAGAGGAAATCGACAGTAACACAATAATAGTGGGGGACTTTAACACCTCACTTACACCAATGGACAGATCATCCAAAATGAAAATAAATAAGGAAACAGAAGCTTTAAATGACACAATAGACCAGATAGATTTAATTGATATATATAGGACATTCCATCCAAAAACAGCAGATTACACGTTCTTCTCAAGTGCGCACGGAACATTCTCCAGGATAGATCACATCTTGGGTCACAAATCAAGCCTCAGTAAATTTAAGAAAATTGAAATCATATCAAGCATCTTTTCTGACCACAACGCTATGAGATTAGAAATGAATTACAGGGAAAAAAACGTAAAAAGGACAAACACATGGAGGCTAAACAATACGTTACTAAATAACCAAGAGATCACTGAAGAAATCAAAGAGGAAATCAAAAAATACCTAGAGACAAATGACAATGAAAACACGACGACCCAAAACCTATGGGATGCAGCAAAAGCGGTTCTAAGAGGGAAGTTTATAGCTATACAAGCCTACCTAAAGAAACAAGAAAAATCTCAAGTAAACAATCTAACCTTACACCTAAAGAAACTAGAGAAAGAAGAACAAACAAAACCCAAAGTTAGCAGAAGGAAAGAAATCATAAAGATCAGAGCAGAAATAAATGAAATAGAAACAAAGAAAACAATAGCAAAGATCAATAAAACTAAAAGTTGGTTCTTTGAGAAGATAAACAAAATTGATAAGCCATTAGCCAGACTCATCAAGAAAAAGAGGGAGAGGACTCAAATCAATAAAATCAGAAATGAAAAAGGAGAAGTTACAACAGACACCACAGAAATACAAAGCATCCTAAGAGACTACTACAAGCAACTTTATGCCAATAAAATGGACAACCTGGAAGAAATGGACAAATTCTTAGAAAGGTATAACCTTCCCAGACTGAATCAGGAAGAAACAGAAAATATGAACAGACCAATCACAAGTAATGAAATTGAAACTGTGATTAAAAATCTTCCAACAAACAAAAGTCCAGGACCAGATGGCTTCACAGGTGAATTCTATCAAACATTTAGAGAGAGCTAACACCCATCCTTCTCAAACTCTTCCAAAAAATTGCAGAGGAAGGAACACTCCCAAACTCATTCTATGAGGCCACCATCACCCTGATACCAAAACCAGACAAAGACACTACAAAAAAAGAAAATTACAGACCAATATCACTGATGAATATAGATGCAAAAATCCTCAACAAAATACTAGCAAACAGAATCCAGCAACACATTAAAAGGATCATACACCACGATCAAGTGGGATTTATCCCAGGGATGCAAGGATTCTTCAATATACGCAAATCAATCAATGTGATACACCATATTAACAAATTGAAGAATAAAAACCATATGATCATCTCAATAGATGCAGAAAAAAGCTTTTGACAAAATTCAACACCCATTTCTGATAAAAACTCTCCAGAAAGTGGGCATAGAGGGAACCTACCTCAACATAATAAAGGCCATATATGACAAACCCACAGCAAACATCATTCTCAATGGTGAAAAACTGAAAGCATTTCCTCTAAGATCAGGAACGAGACAAGGATGTCCACTCTCACCACTATTATTCAACATAGTTCTGGAAGTCCTAGCCACGGCAATCAGAGAAGAAAAAGAAATAAAAGGAATACAAATTGGAAAAGAAGAAGTAAAACTGTCACTGTTTGCGGATGACATGATACTATACATAGAGAATCCTAAAACTGCCACCAGAAAACTGCTAGAGCTGATTAATGAATATGGTAAAGTTGCAGGATACAAAATTAATGCACAGAAATCTCTTGCATTCCTATACACTAATGATGAAAAATCTGAAAGAGAAATTATGGAAACACTCCCATTTACCATTGCAACAAAAAGAATAAAATACCTAGGAATAAACCTACCTAGGGAGACGAAAGACCTGTATGCAGAAAACTATAAGACACTGATGAAAGAAATTAAAGATGATACCAACAGATGGAGAGATATACCATGTTCTTGGATTGGAAGAATCAACATTGTGAAAATGAGTATACTACCCAAAGCAATCTACAGATTCAATGCAATCCCTATCAAATTACCAATGGCATTTTTTACGGAGCTAGAACAAATCATCTTAAAATTTGTATGGAGACACAAAAGACCCCGAATAGCCAAAGCAGTCTTGAGGGAAAAAAATGGAGCTGGAGGAATCAGACTCCCAGACTTCAGACTATACTACAAAGCTACAGTAATCAAGACAGTATGGTACTGGCACAAAAACAGAAACATAGATCAATGGAACAAGATAGAAAGCCCAGAGATTAACCCACGCACCTATGGTCAACTAATCTATGACAAAGGAGGCAAAGATATAAAATGGAGAAAGACAGTCTCTTCAATAAGTGGTGCTGGGAAAACTGGACAGCTACATGTAAAAGAATGAAATTAGAATACTCCCTAACACCATACACAAAAATAAACTCAAAATGGATTAGAGACCTAAATATAAGACTGGACACTATAAAACTCTTAGAGGAAAACATAGGAAGAACACTCTTTGACATAAATCACAGCAAGATCTTTTTGATCCACCTCCTAGAGTAATGGAAATAAAAACAAAAATAAACAAATGGGACCTAATGAAACTTCAAAGCTTTTGCACAGCAAAGGAAACCATAAACAAGACGAAAAGACAACCCTCAGAATGGGAGAAAATATTTGCGAATGAATCAACGGACAAAGGATTAATCTCCAAAATATATAAACAGCTCATTCAGCTCAATATCAAAGAAACAAACACCCCAATCCAAAAATGGGCAGAAGACCTAAATAGACATTTCTCCAAAGAAGACATACAGATGGCCACGAAGCACATGAAAAGATGCTCAACATCACTAATTATTAGAGAAATGCAAATCAAAACTACAATGAGGTATCACCTCACTCCTGTTAGAATGGGCATCATCAGAAAATCTACAAACAACAAATGCTGGAGAGGGTGTGGAGAAAAGGGAACCCTCTTGCACTGTTGGTGGGAATGTAAATTGATACAGCCACTATGGAGAACAGTATGGAGGTTCCTTAAAAAACTAAAAATAGAATTACCATATGACCCAGCAATCCCACTACTGGGCATATACCCAGAGAAAACCGTAATTCAAAAAGACACATGCACCCGAATGTTCATTGCAGCACTATTTACAATAGCCAGGTCATGGAAGCAACCTAAATGCCCATCAACAGACGAATGGATAAAGAAGTTGTGGTACATATATACAATGGAATATTACTCAGCCATAAAAAGGAACGAAATTGAGTCATTTGTTGAGACATGGATGGATCTAGAGACTGTCATACAGAGTGAAGTAAGTCAGAAAGAGAAAAACAAATATCGTATATTAATGCATGTATGCGGAACCTAGAAAAATGGTACAGATGAGCCGGTTTGCAGGGCAGAAGTTGAGACACAAATGTAGAGAATGGTCATATGGACACCAAGGGGGGAAAACTGCGGTGAGGTGGGGATGGTGGTGTGCTGGATTGGGCAATTGGGATTGACATGTATACACTGATGTGTATGAAACTGATGCCTAATAAGAACCTGCAGTATAAAAAAACAAACAAAACAACTAATACTAAACTTTCATTGGGTTATTTGTATGGAAATATGTTAATATAAATGTTTCAGACATTACATGAAATTTCTAAAAATCTTATATTTGAATTTGTATGGAAATATGTATGGAAATATGTTAATATAAATGTTTCAGACATTACATGAAATTTCTAAAAATCTTATAAAAAAAAAAAAAAAAAAAAAAAAAAAGTTGACAGAGAGAGAGAGAGAGAGAGAGAGCGGGGTCCTCGACCCACACAACCCGCTTCCAGAGGCCACAAGTGTCCCGGCCAACAGGCCACAGGACACCGAGGCCTGGAGGCGCCACACGCAGCCAAGAGACCGGCTGAGGCCCCTGAGCCAGCACAGGGCTCGCACGGGTCTGACCAGGCCGGGCGGAGCCGCAGGGGGAGCTGGCAGCCCCCAAGCTGCCTTCCCAATAAGTCTGCTTGTGCCTCTTCCCTTGTGCCAGGAGACGTCCCGCTCCTGGCAGGCCGCAGCAGCCCCCCAGTCCTGGAGGAGCAGGCGGGGCCCCCTGTACCCCAGGTGGGACCAGGACGTCACGCCCGCTGGGGAACTGAGCCCAGAACGGCATCGCCGTCTACCCGGAAGCCTCACTCACCCACAGGAAGAATGTTCGTGCTCAGGAAAGGCCGTCTGCTCTCCAGATCGGGGCCTGGGTCCTCGGGCGAGGGCACCATCGCGGAGGGACCGAGGGCTCTCGGCAGTGCGGCGGCAGGTGAGAGGTGGGACTGGCCTGGATTACCAGCTGGGGCCGGCCATCTGAGGGAGGCAGGGAGAGGCTGCTCTGAGGTCCCTCTGCCCCGAGGGCCCCAGCGTCCTCTGCCGCTCATCACTCCTAGAGAGGCAGGGGCAGCGGGGCTGGTGAGTGAGGCCTGTCCGGCGTCCAGGTGAGTGCTGGGCGGGAGTGCAGGAGGCGGCTGTATTGCAGCCCTGCTCCACTCCCCCCACCGCCCCCCACGAGCAGCCCTTCAAGGTGGGGTGCAGGGCAGCCTGGCAGGGGGTCTGGCAGGAGGCGACCCCACCCGGGACACTGAGGCTCTGGGGGAGGAGCGGGCGCAGCCGGAGGGCAGGGGACCTTATCAACGGCTGCATCACCGAAGTGCTGAGTGTTTCTCTGTGCTGGGACTTGCTCCATAGCTTGATAAGTTTCAAAGGCAACACAGGAGTCATTTTACAGAGAGCGGCCAGCCCCCCTCTGTTGGGACGGTGCTGGATGCACTGGCCAGCCCTGGGCCACGCTGGGGCCCCACGGACCACAGGAGGAGCCCAAGGCACAGGTGGGCCCCTCAGCCCTTTCTCCAGCCCTCAGGTCCCACTGCACTGTCACCCCCAGGTCCGCAGTCTCAGGCCCTTCCAGCCACCACTCGGTCTGGGCGGTGGGTGGAGGCCACGCTGGCCTCCCAGGCAGCCATCGGCCCCGGGGCTGTCTGGCTGGGCTCCCACCACCCCCCAGTGGGCCCAGGCCCCGCCCGGCCTCCGCGTGGCCTCCATAGAGGCTCAGTCCCACCCTGGCCTCTGCTCAGGCCCCCCTGCTGCACCTTTCCAGCTCCTCCCCAGCCAACCGCCTCCTCGCTCCCGCAGGCCAGCTCCTTCCAGAGACTTCCTCTGTGCCACTGCCTCCTGTGAGCCTCCTCCCGGGGGCCACAGAGAGACCACAGAGGCCAGCATGGGAGGCTTTGGCCGCTGGGCTCTGTTGCACTTCTGACGTGCCCAGGACGGAGCTTCTGAGGCCTGGCCCTCAGATGGACATCGGGACACCTGGGCCCCAAGACACCCGGAGCCACGCTCTGCCCAGGTGGGAAAAACAGCGGGGGCGGGGGGCAGCACCCCTCCCAAGGGCCCCTCAGAGCCGCCCTACCTCGTGGCCCTTTTCCAGCCACCCAGGAAGGAGGGCCCCGTGGCGGTCTGCCCTTCCTTCACCCTGGCAGGCTTCAGTCCCCAAGCCCTCCACCTGGCCCACCCCCCCCAAGATCAGCAGCAGACCCGGAATCGGCTGCCCCCCAGGGCCCGACAGCTAGGGCCCCCGTCCCAGGCTTGCCCATCCCCCTCCCTGCTCCCCCAGGAGTTCCCTGGGGTCCTGCACGTCCCACGAGCACAGAGGGGATGCCACGCATCCCCCGCTTGCCCACCCAAGCCCCGCCGGGCCCACACAGCCCTCCACAGGCCCACCTCCCCTCCTGGGCGCCCCCTCGCCGCCGCCCGGGCCCCTGGCTCACCTGCGGTGGCTCCCCCGAGGCGGCTGGACCACCACGGCCCCTTGGCCACACAGCCCAAGAGGCCGGCGCCAGCTCTGGCCGCTGAGCCGGCTACTGCCAGGGTTCCGAGCAGGCCCCACGCTTCCTGCCGCGGCGGGAGCCCAGGAGCTGTGCCCGGACATGTCTGCCAGAGCGGGGCCGGGCGTGGGGCTCGGGCTGGGCTGGCACAGTCGAGCCTAATTAGGCAACAGCACCCACCAGGAGCTGAGGCGAGGCCACGGAGGGCCGTGAGGTCAGCGGTTGGCGAGCTGAGGTCCCGGCAGCACAGGCGCCCGTGAGCCCCGCCCCCCGAGCCACGCCAGGGCCCCTGATGGCGCTCCTCGCTTCCAGCCACGCTGGCCCCCGCGGGGAGGGGCTGAGGGTCAGAGGAGCTGCCCGCCGTCCCCAGCTCGGCCCCTCCCGCTCTCACAGGCTGACCCCCGGGCTAAGGAGGGGCACCGCCCCTCTCAGGCCTCCAGCCTCTGCTCAGACCCCGGCCCAGATGCCAGCGCCAGGCCTGGGAACTGGCTACTGCCCACGGGTGAGCAGTCACGGTGACATCATTCAGAGCCGGGCCGGGTCGGGGGGGACAGGGCCGAAAGGTTTACTGGACTCCTGACCCTCAGAAGCCGGCCGTTTAATCAGGACCCTCGGCACAGGCCCGGATAGGCCGGAGGGTGGCCCGGCCGAGCCGAAGCGCCCAGGGGGCGATGCCCACACCCAGACGGGCAGATCCGCCTCCATAGAGTGGCCAGTGCCCAGCCTCGAGGCCCCAGGATGGAGTGGCTGCCATCCTGGTGAGTCCACAGCGCCCACCCGCCCTGCCGTCGCCCGCTGCGGGGGCCTAGGTGTCCCTCAGGCCCGGCCTCCCGGCCTGGACACTGGCTACTGCTTCCATCCCAACCCCGCCCAACCCCGCGGTGCCCCCGCACCATGCTCCACAGAGCAGCGGGCTCGCAGTGAGAGAGCCACAGGGGCCACCGCGAGCCCCCCTTCGGCCACCCTCTCCCTCTTGCCCCCCGCCTTCTGTGCCAGCGCCCAGGAGGTGGGGCCGCCACATCCTCCACTGGCAGCACTGGCATGAGAAGAATCCCAACTCACCAACCCCAGCCCAGCTGGTGTGGCTGCACTGGGCCTGGCCCCGAACATCCAGCCTTTCTAGACCCTCTGCCCAGGTCCCCCCTGGTGTCCACCCCGGGCTGGACACCTGGCTCGAGGCCCCCAAGGGCTGACACGGAACGGTATCAGGGAATCAAAAGGATGGCCCGTCTGCTGCCCAGGGCCCCCACCCCAGCCTTGCCCATCCCCCTCCCCGCTCCCCCAAAGCTGCCTGCGGAGTCTCCTCCCCAGGTGGGACCCTCACTGCCCAAAGCCTCCCCCGAAGCCCCCTCCCACACAGAGCCTGCTTATTCCCGCATCCCTGCCACCCCAGCACAGCCTCCAGGCTGGGAGTGGGGTCCAAGGTGGAGGAGCCCTGATGATGGGGCGACAGGTCAGGGCTCCCCTGTGGCCTGAGAGTCTGGAGCTGGACCCTCTACCAGGAGCCACCTGCTGCCGGAGCCTCCCCTGTGCCCCACCCTGGACCTAGCGGATGAGGACGCAGAGAATGGAGGCTGGACCCCGACAAGCCCGGCCTCCCCCCTCGAGTGGGTCAAGGCAGCCAGAGCCCAGCGCAGAGGCTGTCACCCAGGGCCCGCCAGGCCGCACATGGCAGCAGCCCTGACCGCGAGGCCGGGCGGGAGTGACTGGGTGATGCAGCCACACGTCTGGGTCCAGGGGCTTCATGGAGCAGGACCCTTGCCCGGGGGCAGGAGGGAAGGGCTTTAGTTGAGGGCAAGTCCTGGGTAAGAGCAGGGATCACTCAGCCAGGGCACGTGTGTGCAGCCTGGGACCCAGCCGCTCTGCTCCGGAGAAAGAGCCCCTCCAGGCCCCAAGGGATTGGGGGGCGGGTGGGCGGATATCCAGGGCAGCCCTGTCAGGTCGGGGAGCTGGAGGCCCCAGGGTGGGGGACACACACTTGGAACAACACGGCATTAGAAGGAGGAAGAAAGTGTCTCGCGGGAGAGAGATGCGTCTTGAGAGCACAGTGCTGAGCGAAGAAAGCAGAGGTCAGAAGGGGGCAGAAGACCAAGACCACGCCACAGAGCACTGCTTCCCGAAGTGTGGCCCACGGAACCCCAGGGGTCCCCAGAACCTTTGGGGGCCCATGAGGTCTGAACTATTTTCATGATTCCGCTCTCCTTCCCCGTGCTGACGTTTGCACAACAGTGGGTAACACTCTGCACAGATCAAGGCTGCGGGACCACAGCCGCATCGCCTCCTGCATCACTGCGCGCTCAGGATTAAACAAAGAAAACGCCGTGTCCCTGAGCCCGTCCTCGACAGAGCAGTAAGAATGACAAATTTGATTAAACCTCACCTCTGGGTTCGCATCTTTCTAGTATTCTGTTCGAGACCACGGGGAAGGGCTCCCGAGTACACACAAAGCTGCCGCCCCCGAACTGGTCGCGGACACAGCCCACAGACACCATTTTTTACCCGAAAGAACAGCTGGCAAACTGGCTATGCCGTATGGGTGTGCAGACATCTGGCAGAAGTTTCCTCAAAAACAAGTGAAGTGGGGACTTCCCTCATGGTCCAGTGGTTAAGACTCTGCCTTCCAATGCAGGGAGTGCAGGTTCGATCCCTGGTCAGGGAGCTAAGACCCCACATGCCTCGGGGCCAAAAAACCAAAAAAACATAAAAAAAAAACAAGTGAAGTAAGCACGCCACTTCAAAAGAAAATAAATAAAATGACAGGATCTGTCGCCAACAATCAAAGCCACAGCTTAAGTGAGCATTTGGAAGAACTTGACTCCACCACTGTGAGTTTGACAGCTTCCAAACAGTGAAGGCTGTTTCTCATGAGAGTGGTGGTGTTAATGTGCTCTAATGAAACGTGTCAACATTTGGAAAATCCACCGAACTCAGCAAACCAATATTTCCCAGATGACCAAGACAGGATAATCCAAAATCACTCACAAGTGAAGATCCTTTCCAAGCGAAAACCAGACCAATGGGTGTTAGTGTAACAGAGCCCCTGACGGCCGTTGACAGGGATGCAACTTTCACATCTCAGCTCCCTTAAAGAAGCTCTCATTGGTTCCGTTTTGGCGGAGCATCCGAGAATATCCACCATTACCTGAGTCGGCAGACGTCCCCGTAGTCTTCACCACAACGCACTGGGACAGATGGAATGCTGTGTTCTCTACCCAAACACGACAGAGATTTGCAACAATGTAAAAAAATGTCCCTCTTCTCACTGAATTTTTTGTTTGGAAAAAACCAGTTATTTTCATAAAATGTTATTTATATTAACGTGTAATTAGTTGATTATTATTTTTAGTAAGGCCTCATCCATAACTGTTTTTTTTAATGATCACTTTTACGTTCTATTGTGGTAACTGTCAGGTGATCATAACCAGGGGTGTGCTGGGCAAGATTGACCAACCAGCTCTCGGGGGAGGAAAGCCCTGAGGATGGTGTTTGCTGATGCCCATGGTGTAAGCACACCCACCGCAGCCAATTTCAGGCTATGACCGTGAGATTACTGAGCACAGAGTTGGGAAGAAATGGGCGACATTCCATCCCCTGGGATTTCCAGTCCTCAGATGGAACAGACACAAACCCTATCTAGACAAGAACATGGATAATAGTAAGATGTGAATAATTAGGAAGTGCTAAGTTTTGAGTGTTGATTGCTTGTGATTTTACATAACTTATATGGTTTACGTAATTTGATTTTAATAATGGCTGTGTTTAACAACCAGCTCACAGAATTACTGGATATCTCACAGTCGGCTCTCGCCAGCTCTCTCTCCACTGGACACAAAGCTCTTCGGGGTCCCCAACAATTGTTCAGAGTGGAAAGGGGTCCGGAGACCAAAACCTTTGCACCGCTAACATTGATATGGATCAAAAATAATTGCAACACAAAATGTGGAAGCAACCTGAGTGTCCATCATGTCCATAACAGATGAACGGATAAAAAAGATGTGGTACATATACACATGGAATATTACTCAGCCATAACAAAGAATGAAATAATGCCATTTGCAGCAACACGGATGGACCTAGAGATTATCATACTAAGTGAAGTAAGTCAGAGAGAGAAAGACAAATACTCTGTGATATCACTTATATGTGGAATCTAAAAAAATACAACAAACTAGTGAATATAAGAAAAAAGAAGGGGGCTTCCCTGGTGGCGCAGTGGTTGAGAATCTGCCTGCCAATGCAGGGGGACACGGGTTCGAGCCCTGGTCTGGGAGGATCCCACATGCCATGGAGAAACTGGGCCCGTGAGCCACAATTACTGAGCCTGCACGTCTGGAGCCTGTGCTCTGCAACAAGAGAGGCCACGATAATGAGAGGCCCGTGCACTGCAACGAAGAGTGGCCCCCGCTTGCCGCAACTAGAGAAAGCCCTCGCACAGAAACGAAGACCCAACACAGCCATAAATAAATAAATAAATAAATAAAACATTAAAAAAAAAAATTTTAAAAAAAAAGAATGTACTGCACAACATGGGGAATAGTCAATATTTTGTAATAACTGTAAATGGAGTACAACCTTTAAAATTGTATTAAAAAAACTTTTAAGGTAAGTGCAACAAAACACAGTACGCATTCTGAAAAATAACTAAAACAAAAGGTGCACACGGAACACCCATCAGAGCGCACCCCAAGAAGGGGCTGGATGGGGTGAACGCAATCAATCAACCATGCACCAGTCAGCCAAGAGCAGGGCCGGGATGTGAAGAGGAGTGGTCCCCAGAGCCCTCTGTGCCCGAGGCCTGCAGAAGGGATCGCTGTGGAAGTGGGCGTCTCCAGGTCGGAACTTGGTTTGAAGCCTGCCTCTGCGTAGCCAAGAAACTCTCCCTGAGCTTTGGTTTCCTGGCCCGTAAAGCAGGTGCACAGAGAGCCCTTCCCCAACAGGAGATGGCAGGCGCCGTGTCCACCAGCCAGGCCTGGAGGAGCCCAGCCTGGCAGGTGGGCACAGACCCTTCCGTGTCTTCACGCTCTGGGACCCCTGCCCTTGGGGGCGCTTTCCCCACCCCTGCGCCAGGAGCACACCCCACAGGAGCCAGGCTGCAATCACTGGGGTCCACCCCATGAACAGAGATGGGCCCTGGGAGCCCCCCCATCCCCCCGGCAGCTCCAGCCCCTCTGTCCTGCCTGAGCCCCACCCTCTCCACAAAAGCGTCACTGCCAACCTCCGTGCTCCGCGAGAATCTGCAAAGTGTGGCGAGGTCAGTCTCCACGTCACAGTGGGGGAGGGTGCTAAATGGGTCAAACGGCCCCCCGGGGCCAGAGGAAGGGCCCCAAAAGGGACAGCAGAGGTCCTGCCTGGACCACCTCCAACAGACGCCAGCTCCCCCCCGAATGGAATCCTGAGTCTTTGGGCGGGGTGGTGTCTATTGAGTGGAAGAGGTAAGTCAAGGCTTGGGGTAGGGGGCCAGGAGAAGGGAGGCACAGGGCATGTCCCTGCGTCCTTAACCCAAGGACGCAGAGCTCCTGACCAGAGCCCCAGGGGCGGCTGGGGGGGCCCTGCACCCACCCTTACCCCACAGTAGTACCCAGGCTGGCAGGGAGGAAGGTCTCGCTCGCCACAAAGGTCCAGTGTCGGGGAGGGTCCGAAGGGGTTCAGAGGGGAGCCATCTGCGGGAGGGGGCGCCTCAGGCAGAAGGGGCATCAAGTGCAAAGGCCCTGCAGCCAGAAGGGCCCGTCTGGTCCCTGGGGCCGAGGGCTGGCTGGGAGTCCCCAGTCCCAGTGCAGCTTCCTCAGACAGAAGCCCCCTCCCTCCCCCAAGGGAGCTGAGGGAAGCATTTCTGGGCTCCTCCCGGCTCTGCCATCTCCACGGCCAGGCACCCGACCCCGTTCCGCCGTCCTCCCTCACCGTCCTCACGCCCCCAGGGGAGGCCGGCTGTGGCCCCCACGCCCCGCTGCCGGGTGGGCATCAGCCCCTCCCTCTGCCGGCCTCCAGCCGTGTCCCCCGCTCTCGTCCAGAGGCCGGTACCTGCTCGCCCCTCCGTTTTCCCCTGGATGTCTGTTGTCTCTTGAAATTCAGCGGGAAACTCAAGGCCAGGCAGAGAGGACAGACCCCCAGACCAGCCCCGAGCTGGGGTGGCCGCTGCAGACCCCTTCCTGGAGGAGGGCGAGGACCACGGCCTGGGGGGCCTGGCACGGGGGCTGCTGGGAACCCCAACAGGAGCGGATCCCGTTGGGGGGAGAGTGGAGGGGGACCTGGAGAGAGCATCCTCTCTGAGAAGTTTTGTGCCTGGAGGGGCAGCGGTGGCGGGGGGCGGGGAGGGGGACTGGTGTTTGGATGAAGGGGGAGCACAGGGGACGCTGAGGTCACACTCGGCACCCAGTGAGGGTGCAGGCCACAGCTGCCACACCCGGGGGAGAAAACTAAAGACGCGCCCTGGGGCCCCCACTCAGCCCTGGCCTCTGGGGACAGGGTGGGGGGTGGGCGGGGGATCCGGAGGCTCCTGCTGGGGACCCTGACCCCTGGCCTCCAACAGACTGGGAGCCACTGTCTCCACACAGCGCCTCGTGGGAGAAGCCCCAGGCCACCCCGGGCCACGCTCCAGGCCACGCCGGGCCACGCTGGGCCACGCCGGGCCACGCCGGGCCAGGCTCCTGCGCTTCTGCCTCGGGGAGCCCCCGTGCCGCACGCTTGCTGCCCCCAGGCCCTGGTTGCTTCCCGATCTCACGACTCTCACATCTGAAGTGAGGAGCTCGTGGGCCTTCAATAGCATCAGCTCTTCTACTTTGAAAGTAAACACCCCGAGGCTGCAGAGGGGCCGTGAGAAGCACTGGCCATTGGCAGCTACCAGTCTCTGTGAATCAGGACAAACCCCCGCAAAACCCAAAGTCAGAACCACATGGATGCAGAGGTGGAAACCAGCGCACAGTGGTTCCTTCCAGCCGTGGCCGGCGGGGCACTGGCAAGGCAGGCCGTGGCCTCGGGTTCCTGGCGAGCATGCGCCGTGGACGGTGCCCGCCACGCACCGGGGCCTGTCCACTCGCTCTGGTCTCGGAGCTCGGTCCACACAGACACCCTGAGCACCGCCGCACGCCGGGCGCCCGCTGGGAACAGACGGGAGACGCCCTCGGGGACTCTTGTCACCGTCACCCGAGTCCACAGACCAAGCACTGCTGCTGCTGAGATGCCTGCAAACCTCTGAGGCCCTACCACCCGTGGCCCCCATGCCACCTCCCAGCAAAGCCCGAGCCGCTCAGCCCTCGGAGCCCGCCCGTGAGAGGAGCCACAGCGAGCCTCGGGCTGGCCTCGCGCCGCCCGCGCCGCACACGCGTGGGTCCCGGGGGCTCCCCGGCCCAGGATGTAAGACTCTCTATCCTCCATTTGGCCGGTGAGGACCTGCGCGAGGTCACACCTCCAGCACAGAGGTGGCAGCCCCCGTGGCCGCCCCCATTAGGAGGATGCTGTCATGGGGACAGTGACATGGGGGGAGGGCGTCTCCGGGGAGCGTCCAGCACAGCCCCCTCCACGAAGAGCCCCAACAGCAGGCCTGACCTCCCTGTGCCCGTCCACACGCGGAGACACGAGTGGATGCCGTTCCCTGGGCTGGAGTGAGGCAAGCGTGTGGGTGACCTGCGTCAGCCACTGTCAACACCCCTGCCCAGCCAGCGGCCTCTCTCAGGCCGCCCTGGCTTTGCCTGGTGCCCACAAATCCTCAGTCTTCTGGGTGCCCCACCCCACAGGGTCCTGGCTTCTCCCCCCTCCCTCCAGCCCCAGGGGAGGCAGGGAGGACGGCCTCTGGTCTGGGCGGAGCCCTCCCTCTCCTGCCAGTGCAAAGCCTCTTCCTCCAGGAAGTCCTCCCAGATCACCTCTTCCTTGGGCCCTTAGGGTCCAGGTCTTAGTTACCAACCAGCTCAGCCCCAGATGATGACTGCACTCACGCCACCCCCACCCACCCTGGCATCAGGCAAAGCCATTGGGATCCAGATGTGGGACCAGACAGACCTGGGATTCACCCTGCGCCTGCTTTGGACCAGGCATGGTCTCTCCGAGCTCTGACTCTTAGCTCTGCCACATGGATGGTGCCCCTTCCCTCCTTGGCCCCTCAGGCTCCAGATTCCTGTCCCGCCCCCTTAAAGCTCTGACAGTGGCCCAAGGCCCCGGAGTCCCAGCACACCGTTGGGCCAGGAATCGTGCCTGCCTGTCCCAGGCCAGCACAGGGACAACCGGCCCTGGCCACCAGCAGAGTCCCTCGCCAGCCCCTGTGCCCTGAAATTGCTTGACATTACTTCCCAGACCAGCCCAAGCCCCAGGCAGCCCCTGTCCTGCCCCACCCTACAAGCCCCTGCCAGGGCACTGCTCTGGGTCCCGCAGCAGGGCCTTCCCACCCCTGCACTGAGGGAGGCCTCTGCCCAAGGGGCTGGTGGGAGTCCCAGCTCGGTTCTGGGGCCCGCCCACCTATGCCCGCGGCCCCTCCCACCGCAGGCGGCCGAGCCCACCCTGTGCCCACTGCACCCCCGCCCCACGCGCCCCGCCCTGGGGCCAGCTCCGAGGCTGCCTGCTGGGGTGAGGTGTGTTCCCAGACCTCCCAGCGCGGCCACCACGGCCAGCTGGAGGAACCTGTTCTCCAGGTTTGTCCCGAGGGAGTGCTGTGCCCAAAGGTCAGCGGGGGGCGGCGGGCGCTTCCCCAGGCTCTCCACCCGCCCAGGCCTGGGGCCGGAACTGCAGCTGCCCACCCCTACGCCCCACAAAGGGCAGCAGCGCCCACCTCTGCTCCACACCCCAAAGGCGCCTGCCCAGTCATGGACGCAGGCCCGCAGCAAGGCTGGTCCCCAGCAACCCGTGTCTCTCCACCCCCACCACCGGGTGGGCATCTCAGCCTCAGTGGCCCCTCTGCCATTCTCCGACGGTGAGAAACACCCGCTCCCCCTTATAGGATGGGGATACAGGGGGTCCAGCGAAGGCTCTGCCTGGGAGCACCCCACCCCACAGTCCCAGGGCAGGGGTGCACCCAGCCCGCTGTCCGGCCAGCCTCGGATGACCCTGAGCCCTGGGATTGGGCGGGAGGGGTCACACAGTGAGACTGCCTTGGGTAGAATCAGGGGTCTCGAGCTGACCCACCTTGCCCCTCCTCCTTTCTCCCGACAGGTGCTCCCGAGCCAGGCTCCACGGCACAGCAGCCACCCAAGCAAGAAGCCCGTGTCGGGCGAAGCCGGCCTCCCAGGAAAGGGATACAGACCAGCTGGCCACTGGCTTGCCCACCAGTCTGCTGGGTGGGGCTGTGGGAGGTTGGGAGATGAGCGGGGGAGCTGGGAGAGTGAGGGGTGCAGCAGGGCCACGCCCCACCCCCACCCCCAGCCGGGCTCAGTGAACGTCCTGGAGGAGGGAGCGATCTGACAATGGGAGGAAGTGAATGAATTTGGTGGTGATGTAATCGGGAGGAACATTTGTGTTCTACTACAAGTTAACCACTACAGGGATGTTGCCTGTAAGTGTAAATTCTACATAGTGGCCCATCTCTGGGAACCCTGCTTCCCAGGTTATGAGCATTCAGCTAAAATGCCTTTGTTTAGCTCACAGGAAACATCCTGACCAGGCCCACGTGTGAATGACTGCAGGGAGGAAGAAATTCACATATCCCCTCCGGAGGCTGACCGGAACCAGGAAATGCTTGACTTTATTCCCTCCCCTTTTAGTACAAAAGGAGCCTGAATTCTAACTCAGGCACAATGGCTCTTTGGAGCACGAGCCCACCATCTTCTCGGTCTGCTGGCTTTCTGAATAAAGTCATTATGCCTTGTCCCAACAACTCATCTATTATTGGCCTGCTGTGCGGTGAGCAGTACGAGCTTAGACGCAGCCTGCGTCTGCCGATGCGCGCAGAGGACACACTTAATAAACATCAGCTCGTTGTATCGGCATCTCCATTCCGGAGACCAGAAAACTGAGGCCCGGAGGTCAGACAGTGCGTGTGAGAGGTCCCAGTGGATGAGGTCACACAGCCGAGGTCACAGCGGGTTCCTGGCTCAGCACGCTCGGTTTGTACACAGCAGTGGACGTGAGGGCCCCACGCTGGGGCTGGACCCCGGTCAGATACCTCTGCCCGGCGCGGGTGGCTGCTTCCCCGAAGTCCACACGGCTCTTCCCCTTGCTGTCCCAGGAGCCAGGTCAGAAGTCACGCGGTGAGGCCTCCAGCAAGAGCCCTCATCCCTCCAGTCCGTCCGTAATCCCAGAACCCGAGAGCACAGCGGGCAGCGCACAGGGCTCCGGCTCGCCTGGCTGCCAGGGGACCCGGAGAGCTGACTTTTGATGAGGCAGGGACTTCTGTCTGTCCCTCCCACCCGACTTCCCTCTGAAACCATCTCGTCCCCCTCCTTAGTCGTGCGGCCATCTCTGCACCCGGCGAGTCGTCACTCTGTTCTCCTTTGGTTCTGATCCAGATTCACTCTTTGGGGTGAAACTCACTCCCCAATCCATAATTCTACCCGCTAACGTGGTGGAGCAGATGGGCCCACGGCACCATCTGCTGGCCATTCTGGGCTCTGACCCCAAACTCAAGTCACAGTAGGAGCCCTGGGGCGCCAGCGGCAACCCCAACCAACCAGCCCCACGGCAAGTGAGGACACTGGGGAGATCTGAACCCAGCTGGACCCCAGGCCGCACATCCCCGAGGACAGACGCTTGGTAACACTGTTTCTGGCCTTGCCCTGCCCAGTACAGCTGTGCTGGTTAGAAGACTGGGAAGATGCAGTTCTGGGCAGGGAGCCGGGACCAGCCAGTGGAGGAGGTGCCCTGGGCAGGCCCCACCCCTCAGGCGTCCCTAAGGAGCCAGCCGGTGACCCTGAGGAAGGGGACAAGACCTCTTCCAGATCTGACTTGGTGCCGGTGGACACTGCATCCATCTATGCAAGCCCATAGGCCAGGGGGTCTCAGGGGCCAGCCTGTTAGTTGGCCAGAAACTTGTGAGGCCTCAGTGTCTCCACCTGGCCCCCGCCCGAGGGCCCACCCCTGGCTGCAAACCAAAGCAACAGGTGGCCTCTGCGACTAGGAAACTGGGTACACAGACAGGGGCACCGCTCCAAAGGGACACGGGGGCGTCGGTAGCAGAAGGCACTGCGGGACCATGCAGGTCCTGCCCCTTCCCTCTAAAAGGTGCCTGCCTGCCCCTGGTGGAGGCCCAACGAGCTCTGAGCCTGTCCCCAAGGCCTGGTTCTGTGTCGCTGAGCCGTGCCAGCCTGTGCACGTACCCACAGCTGACGCCCAGATATGGGAGCAGAAGTGAGGCCGAGAGCTGCAGCCTGTCTCAACCCACGCCCTCCAGGCCGAAGTCAGGGGGGCCCCGTGGCTCCCCCACCCCCTCAGCCCACTTGCCTTCTTTCTCTCCTGCTGGGCCCACGGCTCCCCTTAGTGCCCACAGGACAGGGCCCTCTGGTCTGTCTGGGGTACCCCTGCACCCCCTCCACTGGGGCACAGACACAGATGCCATGACCTGCTCCAGACCCAGAGCCCTCAGGGCACCCCCCACTGCCTCCTCCCACTGCCCTCCCCCCAGGCCCCTCCTCAAGTCCAGCTGTGGCCTGTGCCTGGGCGCCGGGCTCTCCTAGCTCTGTCCCCTCTGGTGCATGGCCTTCCAAGTTCCCCAGGCCCTCTTCGGTCCCTCCTCTGAGAGCAGCTGGGAGGGGTCAGGGGTCTGCACTTGTGGGGCCTGGGCAGCCTACAGTAAAAACACCGCGGTTCAAGAATCAGAGCTCCCTGCCCCGCCCCAGGCCGCAGAGCACCTTTCCTGGGCCCGCAGTGGGGGTCGCGGGGATGAGAACACAGGAGGTGCCAGCGCCCCGCGGAGGGCACTGCAGGGATGGAGACGAGCACCCTCCTTACTTCCGGCCCCAGGGGGCGGGCAAGTGCCTCCCCACGGGGCGTCGGCACACCCCCTCTAGCTCTGATGCCTCTCGCAGTACCTGGGGGCTGTCCCCGCAGCCGCTCGCCACCATGCGCCGCTCAACCCCGCACCCCGCGCACCCGCCCCCTCCCGCCCTGCGCCCGCTCCTCATCCGGGCCGCGTTCGCCCCGTACCGACCACGCACGGAACCCACGGCCCTATCACGCGCTGGCCCCCGTCAGCCCCGCCCCGCCGCAGGCACCGCCCCGAGACGCGCGCGCGCCGTGACGCACAAGGTCTGTGACGCACAAGGTCTGCGCCGCACTCCGAGCCCAGCGCCGTCCTGAGACGCCGCCGCGTGGGCGTGGCTATCCGCTTTGCCGCAGCCCCAGGTCACCACGATCTCCCCGGTCAATACGATCTCCCCGGTCTCCACGGTCCCCGCGGCCCCGCGACCCTAGGCCATGGCCCCCGCGGCCGCCAGCCCCCCGGAGGTAGTCCGCGCGGCGCAGAAGGACGACTACTACCGCGGCGGGCTGCGGAGCGCGGCGGGCGGCGCCCTGCACAGCCTCGCGGGTGAGCCCCCGCGGGACCGCGGAGGCCATTGGGGCGCGAAGCGGGCCGACGAGCCTCAGGCCCTCCGGTCAGCCCCCCGCAGGATCGGCCAGGCCCTGCTCGCCCCCCCAAGACCTGAGCCGAAGGAAGGAGCGAGCGCCCCGGGCTTTGCCGCCTGCTGCCGGGGGCGGGGGTGGGGGCCAGGCACCAGGCGTGGAAGAGTCCACGGCTCTGGGGACACGGGGAGTCTCCCGTGGAGCAGCGGCGTCGGAGCCCAGTGGAGGGGCAAGAGCGTGGGGTGGATTCCAGACGACAGCGTTCTCCTCTTCGGAACAGCCGAAGCGAGGCTGGGCCGTAGACTCGGGCGGGTAGCCATGGGCAGGTTTTGAGCAGGAGAGGGACCCGACACGATCAGAACAAATGGCCCGTGTATTCGTTTTGCTAACACATTCACTTACTCTGTGCCAGACACTGCTCTCCGTGCTTCAGAACGTTAACTCATTTTATTCTCAACACATCTCTCTGAGTGGGACCTGCTGCTAGTCCTCTCCTTAGAGACAGGGAAGTGGGGATTCCAGAGAGATCTTGTAACTTCCTGAGGTCACAACCAGCAGTGTGGGAGCTGGGATTTGATGCTGGATGGGTGGTCTCGGCTTGAGCTCCTGGTCACCGTACTACACTGTCCTTGTGGCCCTTCTGGGCTCTAGAGCAGTTGCCCAGGCGGGTCCTGGACGGGAAGGTGGCTGCAGGTTGGTAAGTTCTCAGGATACTCAGTGGGCCAGGCGAGGCAGGTATAGATGGAGCAGAGTGGACAGCACAGGAGGCCAGGGAGAGAGCAGAGTGTGGTTTAGGACAGTCTCGGCCGCGTGGAAGGGTGATGGGGCTGGGCCTTGGCAGCAGGAAGGAGGCTTGTTCCTAATCCTTACGCTGCACCACCCTCGCCCCAACCCCTCAGAAATGACGTGGTTCCTCCTCTCAGGTGCGAAGAAGTGGCTGGAGTGGAGGAGAGAGATTGAGCTGGTGTCGGATGTCGCCTACTTTGGCCTCACTACACTGGCAGGTAGCAGCCCCTGGCAGGAACTCAAGGCCCACAACACACGCCGAGCCCAGAGGACAGGAGAGGGGCTGCCAGCAGAGTGAGAAGCTTCTGGAGGTGCTTCTCAGTGTCCCCGGAGCTGGGCCGCATGCAGCCTCAGGGAAGGAGGGGACCCCGAGCCCTTTCCCTAGGTGGGAGGCCAGGCCCTGAGCCCAGGCCGGGGACTCTGGAAGCTCTGAAGTACCCGTCATGTCTGTCTGGGACCGTTTCTCCGTGGCTGAACCCGTGGCCCGAGAGGGGTCCCAGCGCTGAGCCCTGTCACAGGGCCTGGGCTGTGAGGATCGTAGGGACCCGGTAGAGAGAAGGAGGTCGCTGGCAGGTCCCTGCCTGTCTCTCTCCCCGGTCCCTCTCCCCACAGGCTACCAGACCCTCGGGGAGGAGTACGTCAGCATCGTGCAGGTGGACCCGACCCAGGGCCGAGTGCCCTCGAGGTTGCGCCGCGGGGTACTGGTGGCGCTGCACACCGTCCTGCCCTACCTGCTGGACAAGGCCCTGCTCCACCTGGAGCACGAGCTGCAGGCCGATGGCGACGGCGCCTGGCCCTCGCAGGGCAGCCTGGCCCCCGGTGCCCGTGGCCAGTCGGGGGCAAGGCGCTGGGTGCGCCGGTGCACGGCCGCCCTGACGGAACAGCAGCAGGGGACGCTCCTGCGGGCTGTGCTGGTGCTCAGGCAGGGCCTCGGGTGCCTCCAGCGTCTCCACGTCGCCTGGTTCTACATCCATGGCGCCTTCTACCACCTGGCCAAGAGGTTCACAGGCATCACCTACGTAAGTCACAGGTGCCGCCTGGGCCCGCTCTTCTGCAGGGGACTGCTCTTCGGGGCCTCTGTCCCCAAGCACAGTCACAGGGCCGGAGCTGAAATCCTCCACTGGAAACGTGGGTCTTGTCAGGTCCCGTTTTGCTGAAAGACCTGCGGAAGTCTGGTTTCCATAAACCCTGAGGTAGGGCGAGTCTGTCTTCCTGCCGCCAGCACGTGTGGCCGCCCCACTCTGTACCCTGAGCGCAGGCCTGGGGCCCCGGCTTCTGGGCCCCATGCCCACCCTTCCAGGCCGCCTAGACAGAGGGTCAGGTGTAGGGACATCCCGATGGTGACCCTACAGCGACCCTGTTGCCGCCAGCATCCCCGCTAGCCTCCCCTGGGCTCCGCCCACCGCAGGCACTCCGACCCTCCTGAGTCTCAGCTGATGCCCTTGCTCCCAGGTTCATCCGGAGGGCCTTCTCTCGGGCCCCCTGCCTCCCCGGAGGTCTCCAGGCTCCCTTGGCAGTGCTGTCTGGGCACGTGCACCCCCTCTCCTCAGCCCAGCCCCAGTCCTCACTGCGCTTGCTCTACCTGTTAGGTAGGGTGTTTGCTAAGCTGCTGCCACAGAGGAGCCTGGAAGCACGGGCTCAACCCAGTCAGGGCATTGGGGGCTGCCACGGGGCTCTTCCTACACAGGCACCCAGGGCCCTGCCTCTCGGGCTCCGAGCTCTGGCCAGTCTGGCTGACCTGACTGTCCCCGTTCCCTGGGGGGAAGGAGACAGAAGCGGGGGGCAAGCAGCTTTCCCTTGGGGGACGTGGCCGGGAGTCCCAGCTGCAGAACATCACCCGGGTGGTTGGTGCCTTGCTAGAAGCTGGAGCTTCTCTTCCTCCCATAGGGCTGAGTAGCGGGTGTGCCACGCTTGGCGCCCCCACCCCCACCCCACTGGGCGCCCTTGCTCAGGCTTCTTTGCCAGTTCTTTTTCTGAGGCTTGGGGGCCTGGTCGTCCCCCCTCCCCGCGACACCCTGCCTGCAGCCTAGTGACTGCAGGCTTCGAGGTTCGTGGCCGTCCTCGCTCAGTGCTGGGCTCCCGCGGGGGGTGAGGCCCTGAGCTGTCCAGCTGCGCCCCCCCCCCCGGCTGCCGCCCAGCGCAGAGCCTGCCAGGCGCTCCTGCCCCATCCCACAGCTAGAGGGCAGGCCTTGGCTTCGTCCCACAGGGGAGGCCTGGCCCCTGGGCCACTCAGTGCCTCGTGCCAACGGATCATGTGACTGTCCCCCCTCCCAACCCGGCTCCCTGACAGCTCCGTGTCCGCCACCCGCTCGCAGAGGACCCTCGGGCCTGTGCCAGCTACAGGTTGCTGGGTCTCGTGTCCCTGCTGCACCTGGCACTGGCCGCGGGCCTGCAGCTCTACGGCTTCCGGCAGAGGCAGCGCGCCCAGAGGGAGTGGAGGCCGCAGCGTGGCCTGTCCCACCGCAGGTGCGCAGGGCTGCGCCGGGGCAGGGGCTACCCAGCGCCACACGGAACTCAGGCTCAGTTCTGTCCCGTCGTCCCCCCTCTCCTGCCAGGAGCTACGCAGAGGAGAGAGCAGTTTCCAGAACCTCGCTGTGCACCCTGTGCCTGGAGGAGCGCAGGTACTCAACGGCCACGCCCTGCGGCCACCTGTTCTGCTGGGGCTGCATCACCCACTGGGCCGACACCAAGGTGGGCGTCCTGAGCACAGGCCCCCGGGCCACCCCCGCTGCACTGGGCCCGCTGCCTGCCTCCACAGCCGCGCTCGTTCGGGGTGGGGGTGGGGGGCCTGTTTTTAAAAGCCCCCGGCTGGGCTGGAGGCAGGGAGCTGCGGTGGCCGGAAGCCCGCTGTGGCGGCTCCGCTCCCAAAAGGCAGGCCCCGGCCACCCACCTGGGAACCCTCGGAGCGAGAGCCGCCTGCTCGGCCTCGAGATCTCAGGGTGTGGGGTCCAGGGGGCCAGAGCAGGGAGCTCTGCCACCTCTTAGCCCTGCGCTGGCTTCAGGGAGGGGCCGGTCCCGGGCCCCCATGTACCTCCGCCCCGTCTCTCCTTGGGGCCTAAGGCCAAGCCCGCCTCGTTACTGGCATGTCCCGTCCACATGCTGCCCAAGGAGCCTTCTTCAGGGCCTGCAGGGTGTGGGTGGCTGCAGCCTCCTCCGTGGGGTCCAGGCCACTCCGCGAGGCCCCGGGGCACACGCGTGCCTGGCAGGCAAGGGGCTGACCTTCCCGGGCCAGGAGGGACCCGGCCCTGAGGGTGGGGACAGGGGCCCCGTGAGCTCACACCCAGCAACTCCGAGATGCTCAGGGCAGCCACGGTCGTTCCGCGGCCAGGCGCCCTCCCTTGTCCCAAGTCACCCGTGGCCTGGCCATCTCCTCGCTGGTCACCGTCCCTGCTCTGCTCCCCGACTGCCTGCATCATCTCAAAAAAATGTTTTTCTGTCTTAATAGAGACATGTGTACATCCGTGTTTTACTGGAGATGCCAGTGGAGGAGGGACCCCCGGGGTTGTAGGGGTCACAACCCGTGACCTTCCTCCTCCCCCCACAGATGGAGTGTCCCCTCTGCAGGGAGAAGTTCCTCCCCCAGAAGCTGGTCTACCTGCGGCACTACCGCTGACCCGACGGAGGGAGGAACCCAGGAGTCTTTCCTGATGTCCGGAGGAAGTTTATTCTCAAGGTTGACAAGTTGACTTTACTTGCACAGAAATCGTGAAACTCTCAAGTCTTTTATTCTTTGTCACATAAGATACCGTGCCAGCCGCCGAGGAGGACAGGCGCTGGACCTGGACCTGGCCGTGAAATGGCTTCAGGGCAGGTTGGGCAGGGCCTGCATGGCTGCCAGCCAGACAGCTCAGCACTTAAACAGAACTTCCCTCCCTTCCCCAAACCGGTCATTTCTATCCAACACCCTGCACACAGTGAGGGCGGGGCCAGACGGGCCAGGACTGAGCAGGCGCTGAGAACCAGCGGCGTGCCTTCCCGGCGTGGTCGGTCTTCCAGCCCCAACGACCCACAAACCTTAACCCTTGTCACCAGAGCTGGCTTTTGGGGCGAGGGGGCACAGCCCTTCCCGGAAAGCAAGGAGCCGTGATCGCCCCCTAACACATTTGGCAGGTGCCTTCTAATAAATGTCAAGTTTGTTTCCCGTTTTAGAAAATGGAGGGCCTTCCTGGTGGCGCAGTGGTTAAGAATCCACCTGCCAATGCAGGGCACACGGGTTCGAGCCCTGGTCCGGGAAGATCCCACATGCCGCGGAGCAACTAAGCCCGTGTGCCACAACTACTGAGCCTGCGCTCTAGAGCCCGTGTGCCACAACTGCTGAGCCCGTGTGCCACAACTACTGAAGCCCGCGCGCCTAGAGCCTGTGCTCCACAACAAGAGAAGCCGCCGCAATGAGAAGCCCACGCACCGCAACGAAGAGTAACCCCTGCTCACCACAACTAGAGAAAGCCCACGCTCAGCAACAAAGACCCAATGCAGCCAAAAATAAATAAATTTTAAAAATAAATAAAACGGAAGTGTGCGTCCTGGCCATTCAACACGAGCGGTCTCCTCCTGCTTGGAGCGCCTGGTGGGCCCCAGTCAGCCTGACCCACTGAGGCCACCCGTCTCCAAAGCTGGTGGTGGGCCAGCTTGCCTACACCAGCTCACTGCTGTGTCCATCACACTTCCTGCCACCTTTTTTGTTATTTTCAGGTTTTTAGATCTACCTAAACTGTGCAGAGACAGGACTTTGCCGTAGGCATCCTTACAGCACCAATTCCACAGAAGTGCTGGTGTGTTAGCGCCATGAGGTGAACGGAAAAGGGGCCCTCCCAGGGCCCCTGCAGGCCGCTTCTCCCTCCATGTGACTCTGTGGGCCCGGCGATGCAGGAACAGAGACTCCTCGGTGAGCAGAGGTCAGCCCCAGACGCAGGCCGTGACCGTGGGCCCTGCTCCGGACAGGCAGGAGCCCCAGGGGAGGCTCCACGGTTCCCAAAACCCCTTACTCACACTCACCAAGTACCCGCAACTTCCCGTATTTCAGGCCTGTGCATTTACCAGGAAAACAGTATGAAAAACAAAATAAAGTCTAGAGTTTGAACACCTCAGGTGCCATAATGTGGTAATAAAAGTACCGATTTGGACATCATTTACACATGAAGTTAAAATTCAGGATCAGGTACACAAATGGTCTTCATACGGCCTCTTAAAAGCAAGAGGAGCTCAATTTCAGCTATGCAAAAACTGGCAAAAGAAAAGCCAGGCGGTAAACACTCGATGTCTGAAACCCGCAGACAGATGGAAACGGCGCTTGCAGCAGGGAGTGGGAACAGACCACCGGTGTCTGGGCCGCGGCCTCAGCAGCAGAGCCCGCCCTCCAGGGAGGCCACGCTCCCCCGCCAGGCCCTCACAGTGCCGGAGGCGTAGCGGGTTAGATGAAGACTACAGGCGAGCAGGGACGTTGTCTTTAATGAAGTTGGAATTAAAAAGTCACTCGGTAAAATGTTTACGAGTATTGGTTTTTATCACATCAAAAAAGTTGACATGCAGGTCAGAGCTGTTTCCCCGTAGAAAGTGGGAAGCCATGTGTTAAAAGCCACAGAACTGGCTGCTCCTGCCAGGTGTTTCTGAAAAGGGGCTGCTGCATGAGAACACGTTTAAGTTAAAACAACCCTTCACGTATCAAAGAAATGTGTCAAAATAATCTCAAACAATTAAAATATATATATTTATAATTCCAGGCCCTCAGAAGCAATCATGGTAGTTAAGAACGAAGTTTTGAGTCATTATGATAGAGGCCAACTCAACACATCTCTAGCGAGATGAAATTCGGAAACCGGCATTAGAGCCCGGAGTTGCTGCAGAATCTCCTCCATGCGCCGGACGGACGGGCGAGCGTCCTCCGTGGCCACAGTGAGCGTCCTGGGAGGCGGCAGCTGGCGTCCTGGCTCCTTCCGCGGGCCCGGCCCCCCACCCCCGCCCACCAGCCCACCCGGCTGTCCACCCAGCCTGCGCTCTGCAAGGCCGGCGTCTGGACGCCTGACCGGCACTGGAAAATAAATCAACGCGATTCGGTTTAAATGCCAGTTTCTTCAAGAACCTGATATTTCAGTTACAAATAATTGAAGCTCCTTTTTAAAAAGAAAATAACTCCCTTGTAATCAACTACTTTATATGAGGAAAGAAGACGGCGTCACAGCAACTTGCGGCCGTCCAGGGCCCGCGGAGGGCGGCCACGTCTAGCTGGCGAACGTCTTGCCCACGTCCTCCTTCCCCTTGTACGTCCTCTTGCCGTGCGTGAACGGGATGTACCGGTACTTGATCATGTGCTGGGGACAGGCAGACGCGTCTCAGCACGGCTTCCCCGTGACCCACCTTCCCTCCAACTCTGAGCCCCACCTTCTCCACATACCGGGCGTGGAGACAGAGCTCCGGCGGATGCCCCCATCCCCCCACTGCCCAGCGGAGCCGGCCGAGCTGCTGGAAACCCTGAGGGTGTGGGATGGGCTTCGTGACGCTCCGTGTGCCGGACGGGCTAGCGCTACTGAGCTGGGGACATGGGATGGGCGGCACCCGGGCCCAGGTGGTTGTGGTGGGGGGAGGCCAGGATGAAGCCGCACCGCCCTGTCTGGCCAGGCCCGTTCCAGGGTGATGTTGGTAGAACACACCATCCGGCAGGTCCTGGGCCCCGACTGTCCCGCAGTATGACGTGCCAGACCTGAGGGTGTTAACTGGCTGTGCTGTGCTGGCGGGGAGCGGGCACCACACCCATCAGACCTGCAGGGAGAGCAGGGTCCACACGGCCCTCCCGTGTCTCGGGCCCGAGCCGGCTCTCCCAAAGCTACCAGTACCGGGTGGCACTGTCTCACAGTGCAGAACCATCTGGGTTTTTACCTTTATTTGCCTCTTCATCGTGATACAGAAAAGCATGATGAAGTACATCACCAGGATGGGCCAGAACACCGGGACGTTGAATGCCTCAAAGAAGGTGCAGACCATGGCCACCAGGATGCCCTTGGTTGCTGCATGCCTAACGTAAGGAGAGAAGGTCAGTGCTGGACGGCGGCCCCGAGGAGGGTGTGGGTCTCCACTTGCGGAGTGGGCTGGGCGCTGCGTGTGGCATGTCTGACGTACTACGTTTGACCACGGACACAGCGTTCTTAGTCCCTTGAACACTCGAAGTTTTCTGAAATTACATAAAGTGTAAAACAGCAGTGGGGGCCCTGGCACTGCCCAGGCCGGCAGCTGGCAGATGCAGATGCCCCCCATGTGCTGCTGGGGCCCACGTCTAGAAATCCAGTCCCGAGCCTCAAGGCTTGAGTCCCACACGCCCAGCAGGCCGTCCCCCAGTGGCCGAGCAGTGTCCCCAGGAGAAGCAGGTGGAGTCAGGCCTCAGGGCCACCCTCCCTCCAGCTTAGAGCCCAACCCATAAGGGTCACAGCCCTACTTAAAATCCCCCTTGGTCTCCCTTTCCTAGAGAACAAACGCCACCTCAGAGGGCGGGCAGCCCCGGGCCCGACGTTTCACGCTCATCCCACAGGGAACTCGCCGAGCGCCTGCACGGCCGCCCCTGCACCAGGAGGACAGGCTGAAGGGCGGCAGCTCTTTGCCTTCACTTTTGTGACAACACAGGACAGACACGTTCACAGACTACCCCCCCCACACACACACACACACACTAGCGGGTCACCTCCATCCTCCTGTCACATTCATCCTTGTCACAACGTCACACACACGACTGCCTCCAGGAGGCCTGGGGACGCCCAGGCCACCCCGAGGACCGAGCGGGGAGAGAGCTGGTCCCCCTTCGGGCCACCGTGCACAAAGCAGCGTCCCCCCGAGGCCAAGTGTGCCACATACCCGGGACCCGCCTCCCCAGAAGCAGCCTCTTTTCTGCAGCATCGAGGTGCAGCGGTGTCACCTTGGGAGGGGGGTGGGCACTGCAAGGCCCCGTGACCCCCTCCACGCCCAGCAGGCACGCTTCACGTTCTGGGTTGAGTCAACATTCAAAACGAGGAAACACAACAGAACTGGCGTTTCTCCAAGGGGTCTAAGCTGCTGGCTCGCTGGGACCGAAGCGCCTGCCCCCGTCTCACGGCCATGCGTGGGGACGAGCGCCCTTCGCAACCACCGTTAGGAAGTGACTCACCAAAACTTAAACTCTGGGAGCCTTCGAATGAAGGGCCGGAACTCCTCATTCTGTTTGGTTGGTAACGAGGGGCCATCGTCTGAAAGGCAGAATGTCACCCGGAGGTGAGGCAGGCAGTGCACCTTGTCACTTCCACCGCTGCCCTTTTAAGGTTCCCTAGAGCTTGTGAACCAGCAGGCCTGATACGTGACATACAGATTTACATCCTTTAACCGGACATAAAATGGGAACCTTCAGTTGATTTAGAAACTGATTCACTGCTTTAGAAGATCTGTATTAGAATTTCTTTTTAAGGCCACTTTAAGTGATCAAGTAAAAATTCAACCACACGCCGATTTTCAGGAACGCGTCAACTGTACAACACGAGGTACAGGGAGAATGAACGTCCACAGGCCACGAGAGCACAGAGGCGGGAGCCGTGCATCCACTCTCAGGCGCGCTGGGCTCAGGACGGCCACCCTCTGCAGTGAGCCGCGAGCCGCCTCCCACCCCATGCGGGAAGGTGCCCTCCCCAGTTAACAGATGGAGAAACTGAGGCCTACTGAAAGGGCCTCTTGTTTCCTAATCCCCCCAGTGCAGCACCAAACGAAAGGGTTGTTTCCTTTGCTATTTTCATCAAATACTCCACAGAAAAAAATACACAGGCTCCGATCGTGACGCGAACAGGCTGCGTAAAGTGTGCCTCTGCCGTTAACAACTGTGCCTCTGACTCCTCGGGCTCCACTGGAGCTGCGTCGGGTTTTCCCAACAGTGGCTGCGACGTGCCGGAATGGAGGCCTCACCATCTGGTCGTGAGCCATCCCCGCCCCCAGCTGGCCCAGCAGGTGTGTGCCAAGGCCCCCACCTGGCCCAGGTACGCCAGGAGCAGCCAGAGCCACGAACCTTTCCACCCATCGCCCTCAGGGGACATCGGGGGGCCAGTGGCCTCAGTCAGCCACGCGGAGCCGCCGTGGAAGCCTGCTTTTGTGAGAAAGGGACCTAACAGGCAAGCGTGGAGGGGACGTGGACGGGCCAGCTACCCAGGAAGCAGGCCCTGGCTCCCCCCGCCCCCGTGGGACCTCGCCAGGTTCCACAGCCCGACGGCTCACTTTCCTCATCTGCCAAACGGGGGTGACAGGAGCGCCTGCCTCCTGGGACTGTCACAAGGGCTTAGCAAGTCGTTCCACAAACTTGCCAGGATCACAGAAGTTGCAGGTACATTTTAAGCACCCAGAGAACAGTCCCCAAAATTTAGATTTCAAATGTTTCCAGAGAAAATGGAGCAATCCTGGGAAGTATAGAAAGACCACAACTCTCCCCAAACAAAGTGGACAGTCTCTACTCTACCTGAATCTTCCATTAAGGAAGGATCCACTTTTGGAGAAAGGAAAGCTATGAAGAGATTTAGATGGTAGATTCCCAAGGCGTAGGTCACGATGTACCAACCCTGGAAGAGAAGGAGAAACGGTCAGTGAGGCCACCCTGAACCCATCCCCTGTCTGGACTGAACCAGGACGTGGAGTCGTAACAAGTGACCAAAGTGCAGTGACCATCCACGCTGACAGTTTATCTTAAACGGCACCGAGGGGTCCTGAGAGTGGATAAGCCACGATCCACACAGCAAACGTTTTCAAGGGTCCCGTTAGGTGCACCCAGAATGTAAAGCCACCAGCCCCCCGGAAGGCAGCAAAAACGGGGGTGCTTCACAAAGCCTCACGCCCGAGCTGCACACCCGGGTCACAAGCCCTGCCCTCGGCCAGCGGCCCCTGACCCAGACGCAGGCTCCGGACCAGCCTGAGACACTAGGGCTCGAGCTCCTTCCGGCGGGCGGTTCACACCACCACACACTGTGTCAGGAATGTTCATAACGTTTGCCCAGAAGAAATCCAGAGCCGGAAAATCAGGAAACCAAGCACGAGTCAGCAAAGTGTCGTGGAGCCAAACCCCCCTCAAGCGGCACAGAGAAGGGGGCACACATGCCACGTGACTCGCTCTTAAGAGGAGAGACTTCATCCAATCAGAACCAGAGCTGCACTGCAGGACCAACTGTAAAAGCCTAAACATTTTCACACAAACAAGATGAGCCCCTTCTGCCTTAAAACGTTTTCAAGTCAAACAACAAAAACCTAAATGTGAAGCATTAACAGCTGAATGTTCACACAGCTCCGCAGGGTGGGCTGAGTCTGAAGGGATGCCAAGTCGGGCAGAGACTCAGCTCAGAGCACAGGAAAACCAACCCGTACGAGATGCCCCCACCCAAATCCCCCAAGTCAAGGTTTCTAGGTCATTCTTTCCATTAAGAATGGACCAAGGTCCAGTTTCTTAAAAAAGTCTAGAGCCGATCACAGCAAACTGAACATCAGTTGTAGACACCCAATACAGACCACACCCTGCTGCAGAGCTGGACCGGGGCCCCACCGCCTCTGTGCCGAGCCAGGGCGAGGCTTCCTTGTAGGAACGCAGACACAATACCATCCAAGGACAGGTCTCTACACTTAGCTTAGGTGAGAATTCCCCACAGCCCTGGACGCAGCATAGCATCCAGCAGGTGAAGTATCCATCTACGCACACACGTACTCCTACACCTTGGGAAGCACCTGGAAGGAGGTGTTTGCTTTCAAGGAGCGGGAGAAAAAGCCTCAGCCTCCTTCCTCTGGGCACGAGGGAGCACGAGCTGCCCTCCTCTCAGGACCTACAGAGCACTCCCGTCCAGGAGCCTGGCACTCACCAAAGGTGCAGGGAGGGCGTCCGTCCCGTGGAGGAGCCGTGCCACCCTCGGTCACCCCACCCGGCCCTCCTCGGACACCAGCACGGCTCACGGCGCCCAGGGAATGGGGTGGCCAGTCCAGGTGATTTTGTCCCTAGAGTCCCCAGCCCCCGGAAGTCCCGCGTGAGGCAGGGTCAGGGAGCGCCAGAAGGTCCCCTGTGCAGACCAGGACACTGGAGAGCGCTGTCACCTCACCAAGCCCGGCTGACACCAAGACTGTCCTGGGAAGTCCAGCAAGAGAATACGAGGAACTCAGGACGGGATGTAAACAACCCCCCTTTAAAGACAGTCACTGAAGTCTTTCTTATGCTTGGTGCTTAACTGAAAAATGATCTTTAGAGACCCTTTCCTTCACCGTAAACCCACCTAATCCAGCGACAGAAGGAAAAACGACACCCCAGCCAACACCGCAATGTGGTGACTCATCACCGCCACCCGCCACCGACCTGCAGAAGGTAAACTCGGATCATGTAGACGAAGCTCAGGCCCAGCGTCACCACCCATCGCACAGCCGTGTATGGCGTAGACTTGTCCAGCCAGGACTGATAGATCTGGAACGAGAGCGCCCAAGTTACAGAGACCCTGCAATTCCTTCTGCAGAGCACACTTCCTGCCAGCGTTTGCCTCAGACTTTAAGTCAATGGCACTAAGCGGTGACTGCAATTAATCCAAGATTTGCAGTGCTTCCTGAGGCAAGTCCACCCCTTAAGCAAAAATACTACAGAACCACCTCTCGCAGCACGTGGTCCTACAGCATCGGCCCGAGGGGCCATCGTGGGGAGGCTGAACTTCAACCCCCGAGAGGATGGGACAGAGAAAGGAGAATGTCACCACCCTGCACGTGGGACTCCACCCGAGGTCCCGTCCCAAAGCCCGCTCCCCCCGGAGCCGGTCCCAGCCCACCCAGGAGCTGCAGAGCTGACTGCCTTAATCCTTAGATTCACATATGTGCACATGTGTGCCTACATACACGTGTACGTGTGTGTGTAATTAATATACACGTGTGTAGTCTAAATTTAATTTTGAGATTTTAATTATGAAAAATTTCAACCATTCATGAGAGAGGATATGAGCCTACATGTACCCATCACCTGGCTTCAATAATTATGAACTTTTCCAGACGCTATTTTTTAATTTTAAAAATCAAGACAGTTTTAGTTTTGAACCAAACTGTGCGATTCTTCACTGAGTCAGACTCCTTCCTGCAGAACCCACAGGCCTCGCTGCAGCCCCAAGGGGTATTCCCACCGCGGAGCGCAGGCCTGGGCCAGAGGGGCCGAGGGGACAGCAAGGGCAGAGCAGGGGCCGCCAGCTCCATCCCGCCCAGGAGCTAAGAATGGTTTTCACATTTTAAAAGTTGTTGGAAAAAAACACAGAAGACAAGTACGTGGCCTGAACCTCAGGAGACCCAGCACCCGCACGGCAACGGGAAAAGTTTCCGAGAGGGTGAACGAGAGGCCCAGGGAGGTGCCGCCCACCCTGCGGGGGCTGCCAGCACACTTACGCCCCAGGGAAACGTCCCAGGGTCAAGTCTCATTTAAATGTTTCTGCAACTCAGTGACCCAAAAACCAACCTGTCCGAGCCTTGTGAAGAACCTGTACACCACAGAAGGCTTCCCGTGGACGGAATCTCCCACACTGTCACCTTCGGACATGCTGTATACAAGAAAAATACAACACACTTTTAAATTCAATAAAAAGCGCTCAAGGACTGGATCATTTTGCCCCATTTTCATCAGCACCGTCAAGCAGGTCTCCTCAGCAGTCACTGTTCCATCCACGCCGTGGCTTCCTTCTGTGTGTCTTTACCACCCGTCACCCAGAAAAAAGAAACCCGCCAGCAACACGCCTCGGTGGAGGGCCAGGAAGGCATGGGACACGCGGAGCAGCAGCACCGGGTGGACTTCCGTTTCTGCTCATGTCACCTGCCTCACACGCCTCCGGCAGGTCCCCAGGAGCCGCCCTCGCTGACGGCCAAGTCCTGTGGCCCCGTTCCTGTGTCCACCTCCCGGGGCCGGTCCACAGCACGGGCCACGGCGCCCAAGCCTCCCCGGGGCTCGCCGGCCTCCAGCACCTCCTCCTGCCGCTCCTCGGGCTCCCCTTGGTGCCCCCACTTCTCTAGGAGCTGCCCTGCCCTCCGTCCAGGCCGCTGCCCACGGTGCCAGCTGTGCACCTCCAGGTCCTCCCAGACCCGGTCCCCACGCCATGGCCAGGCTCCTCAGCTGAGCGCCCGTCTGCGTCCCAGTTCCTTATCTGTGCGTGCAGGTAATCCTATCTGCTCCTGACCATTTCAACATGCCGTGCGACTCCACGCGCATCTAGCCTGCGAGAACCCAGGTCACTAAGGGAAGCCAAGGGCATCGTCACCCCTATTCCACAGCAGAGGATCAAGCCCCAAATAGTTTAAGCCACTTCTCAAAGTCAAGAGTAGCTCTGACCTCAGCTCCTGCAGCCCAGCACACCCCCCGCCTGAACCTCGGGACCAGAGGATGCAGAGGACGGAGGGCCCTGCCAGCCTGAAGCTGGTGAAGACGCCAGAGCAAAGCTCTCGCTGCCCGCAAACTTGCGGGCGGCTCCTTCCCGATCTGGCACCACGGCACGGCTGTGCGGCCTCAGTTTCCTCATCGGGGAGATGGCACCTGCCGGCACAGCAGCCCTTCCCATTCAGACAGAAAACCGCGGCTCCCGACGGCCCGAGCTGCCCCGTCGCCCGGCCTGCGCACAGCGGGGCTGGGGCCTGAACCCACGCCCGCCGACACGTCCTCGCCACGTGCACTGAGCAAGCCAGCAGGCTCACGATGCAATCCCGGGTCCCACGTGGAACAACGTGCCCTTTACAGCTGACACCCTCGAAGAATGCAGAGTTAGGGGCGCCGGCCCCCCGCAGTCGGCAAGCCGAGTATAACTTTGCAGTCGGCCTCTGGATCCGCAGTTCAGCCAACCACGGACTGTGCAGTACCGCAGTACTCTTCTCGTGAAAAAAATCCACACGTGAGTGGCCCCGTGCAGTCCAAACCTGTGTTGTTCAAGGGTCAACTGTACAACTCAGGTATTAAAATAACCTGAGCAGTCCCACCACACACGTCATCACATCTGTGCTGAAAAGTCTGTCATTCAGTAACACCATTTCCTGGAGCCACCGTGTGGAGGGGGCCAACTAGGCTAGCGGGCGCAGGAGTGCCAGGAGTGCCACGGAGGAGACTGAGAAATGCCCTTTGCTCTCAGGGGAGCCGAGGCTGAACTGAACAGGTGAATTGTGGCTCCTAGTCCTGTCGTTTGAGAAGGTTTGTCTTTACGTTCAACTGGGAAAAAGCCCAGTTTTTAAAACGGGCTACGTTAGAGCCTGTTACCTAGGACAGCCAGCCACCCTCTTTAGGCCAGAGCCAGGCCAGCAGAAAGCTACATCAGTAACATCATTTATCCTGCGGTTCCATACAAATTACCCCTTATTTTACTTTTTTATGACCAAAGTGTTTACCTTTAGAACGCTTCTACTTGAGCTGAGGTATTAAGATGAACATTAGAAAAACCTGGCTATTCCTTTAAAGTACGTGCCCTAAACAGAAATGACCGCTTCTAAGTCTCATTCTTTCAACTGAACGTGTGGAAAATCTTCCCAAAACAAAACAGCCAATTTCAGGTCACCTGGCAAACGACATACGTGGTAACACACGGCTCCACGCCGTGGCTGAGCTTGCCGACGGCGACGTTAAGAACGTGAACTTTGGAGTCAAACGGCCTGTCTATGGCGTGACCCGCAGGCCACCTCGGCCGGCCCCACTCGGATCTGTAAAGCACCGCAGGCCCCTCCCGGGCCTCTGTGGGAGTGAGCGGCCAGCATCAGCAGCAGGCCTGGCCCGTAGGGCGGCCGAGGGAGGGAGGGAGGGAGCGAGCGGGTCTCCCTCACACACGTCAGACCTGTTCCCGAGCCCGATCGGGGCAACCCTCGCAGGGCTGGGCGTCTGCGGTCCTCTTCCCTCTGCTGTTCCAAGGCCGCCTCCTCGAGAGAGGCGCCCTGTGACTGCCCAACAGGTGCCGGTCCCTCACATCACGTCACCCTGTTCTATTCCGTGTGACGGTCGTTCCTGACTGCTTTCCGCTTTCTCCCTCTACTGCCTCCTGCTAGAACGCCAGCTTCCTGAGGGGGAGCCTCGTCTGACCACTGCCAGCCCCACGGCCCACAGGGCCCGGCACAGAGCTCGCAGGGGGTAAGCTCTCTGTTGGATGTCACTGCTTCAGCCTCAGCCTCGAGAAAACAAAGGCAAAAACAAGACAAAACCATTCCAAGCGGAGACCAGGAGTATCACGTGTGCAGATTTGCGTACAGAGTTCCAGAGTCATCACTGCACCTGTCTGTGGAGTGGACCTCCCTCCTCAGATGGCCCCCATCACACAGAGGACAGTCCCGCCCGGCGCACGGGACACCCACTGTTTGGCTCCCACTACCTCTCCGTTCATCCCCCCTCCCCATTCCTCCTGGGTCCCCAGCGTGGTAATTTCCCACACTTTCACCCTCTGATGCTGTTTCCTCCGCTGAAATGCCCTTCCAGACCTCATCCACTCGAGCGCTCGGCCAAGCCCCGCCGCCAGCTGCTCCCTCCCCTGGGCGTGACCACCTTCCCGTCTCCACCGGGCCCTGACCACACCGCACCTGCACCACCAGAACCGGGGGCCCCGGGGGGGTCCACCTTACACATCCCCAGAAGTGAGACCCAGCCGACCGAACAGCAGGCGTCCCGGGACGCTCCCAGGCCCAGTGCCCAGGGCAAGTTTCCGGAGGAAGCTCTGGGGCCAGCACGCGGGGCGCCGTCGGGCGGCTCGACCCGAGCGCTCGGAATCCTCGGTTCGCAGAATGGCCAGGACTCGACCTCGAGAGACCCAAGTCCACCGCGACGCTTCCAACCCAAATCCCGCAGACCGCCCTGGTTCGGCGAGGACACCGAGGCCCCACGGCCCCGGCCGGGCGGCCGACCCCTTCCAGGACGCGCCAGCGGGGGGCGGGAGCCGGTCATCGCGGCGACCCCAGGGGCCCCGTTCGGCCCCGGCCCCGCGCGCGGCCCCCAAGCCCCCGGCCCCCGCCCCGCCCCGCCCGCCGGCACCTCGCGGTCCACTGCGGCCGAGCGCGGTCTCCCGAGGGCCGCGAGAAGGAGGACGCGGGTGGCGGCCGCGCCGGCGCTTCGCTCGGTCCGGGAAGACGCAGCCGAGCACTTCCGCTCCGTCTTGCGCGGCACCGCCTCCCGGGCCTTCAAGATGGCCGCCGGGGCGGGGCCGAGAGCCTCCAACCATTTCCGCTTCCGGTGCGGGCGCCCAGGCCGTTGGCGGGGCGGTCACGTCGGCGGAAGGGATGTAAGCGGCGGAAATTCGCCGCGTTGCGCAAGCGCAGTCGCGTCCTCTGGCTCCGGGCCCAGACAGCTCCGCTCCAGAGATTGGTAACGCCCAGAGACTGAGGCCGAGGCCACGCCCCCTCGCGACCAACGAGCCAATGGAGGAGTGCTAGGAGGTTGCTAAGGGAAACTCTAGAGGCAAGATGGCGTCCGCCCGTGATGGGTGCCCGAGCTCCCGCCTGGCGCGCCGAGACCCGCCGGCGTGGCCACCGCGGGACGGTAACAGCCGACTGCGCCCTACCGGGCCTCGGTCCGGATGGGAGGGAGGCTGGCAGGTCCGGACGCTCGCTGCGCGTCCCCGCACCCGCACTTTCACTTCAGGAAGTCCAGAACCCGCGGTCCCCAAGCCCAGCGGGGCTCCCCACGCGCGCCTCCCCCGAGTCTAGCCCGCAACCCCCGGAATCCTTGTCGCCCCCGATCTGGGAGGGACGCGCCTTCGCGCGCCCCGGTGCCCGCGGGATGGGCGGGGTCCCGGGCCCAGAGTAGCAGAACCGGCCGTGTCTTGGAGACCCAGCCGGCAAGAACCGAGTCGGCCCTGGGTGTCCCTGCCTCCTGGCAGGGGTCGCCTCCTCTGACTGCGCCTGCCGACGTCCCCGACGCGCGGTTAGAGGAGGTTTGATAGGACCTGTTCATAGAATGAAAAAAACGGGGCCGTAGAGATCCGAGTCCACACCTCTTAACTTCAGGTAGAACCCGAGTCTCGTTTATGGCAGATACCAGAGTCTGGCAACCCCACGCTTCCCTAGAGCCGCTCGCCCCAAGTTGGCCTTGAAATAGGGGGGCTGGTGGGGAGGGGGCCCTGCGCCCAGCAGCTGAGTGGCAAGAAGTGATGATGGGCAGGCCCTCCTTGGGTGCAAGTGTGGATTTTGTCCGGAGGGCACAGGAGGCCACTGGGGGGATGAGGTCCCTGCAGAGAGATGCCCGGGACAGCTCTTCCCCTCGTGCCCTCACTTACCCCCAGCTCATTCGGCTCAGTTCAAATGTCCCCTCTCAGGAAGGCTCCCCACCCCTGCGCACACCCGTCCACCCTCCCACCAACCCGCACGCTCCTCTCAAGGACCCTGCGCTCACTCCTAGCCTGCCTTCCCCCGGGCCTCTCTGCACAGAGTAGGTGCTCAGCGTGTCTGGTGCATAAACAGATGAACAGGGAGAGTCGTGACCCGAACTGAGGCTTTAGGGAGCAGTGGGCAGGGGAGTTCACTGGGGGTGAAGCCACAGACACCTGCAGGAGCCCCCGGGACGGCCCGCACCTCAGTGCTTGCTGGTCATCAGCCGGGTCACCTGTGTCTCTTGCTCACCTGTGCGCCCTCCTTTCAACATTCAGGTTACGGAGTCTACGTTTACCCGAATTCTTTCTTTCGATATGAAGGAGAATGGAGAGGAAGCAGGAAACATGGTAAGGATGGGCTGTGGCCTCTTCCTGCAGCCGTGCCGCTGATGGCCCATGTCCCTGCCGATCTGGGGGCCACACAGGTGCTGGCCACACCGGGCCCCCAGCACTCACTAGTGCCCGTGAGGGGCCATCCTGCAGCGCTGGAGGCCTGGACGGCTCCCCTGGTGCTGATGAGATCTGCTTTTCTTTTTTTTCTGATGATAAAGAGACTGATTTTGTAGAAAATCTAAGCAGCAGAGGAGAACAAGTATCAAGTGAAAGTCCCCTGGAGTCCCCCCCAGAGGCAGGCCTGAACTTTCCAAAGTTTACACTCATGGTTTTATGCCTGTTTGGGGTTCTGTCTGCTCACATCCTCTGCCTGTTTTTCTGCTGGAGGATTGATCTTTCAGTATTTTCTCATGAGCTATTTTTATATCTGTTGGCTGCCAGGATTTTCTATATTTTGAACCTTTTGATTTTTATTGACTTTTCTTGTAACGTTTTGGCCCCACGGATATTTCTCACTTTTGTGCTGAAATCTCTGATTCTCTTCCTGGCCTGGACAGAGTGGTCCCTCCTTTTTGAAATGTGCTTCAGTGTCACCCTGTGACCACAGACTCTCTGTCTCCCCTTCTGCCCCTGCGCTGACAGAGGTGAGGTGGCTGTCGAGTCCCCTCTGAGGAGGTCTGGGGGCGGGGTCCTTGCACTTTTGACGGCCAGGACAGCAGGACGACGCTCAGTCATGTTTCACGGACGTTCTCGTTGGTGGACGTGTGTGGGTGAGCCTGCAGAGAGCACGTGCTGGACGAGAGATGGAGCCAAACGCAGAGACTTTCACGGCTCCGCTCTCGTCCCTGAGAAACGAGCCCGGCCACATGCATGCCCCAGCGGTCACTCCCAGCCACTGCCTGACAGCACGATGTCTTTCACCAGGTCAGGGCAAACTTCTGTTTAAAGACGGGAGTTACTACGAAGGCGAGTCTGTGGACGGAGAGATCACGGGAGGGGGCCGCCGGCACTGGGCCCTGACAGGTTAGCGGCCCGACGCTTTCCTCCTAAACCAACCCTGGTGTGAGCCGGCCCCTCCCTTCCGGGTGCAAAAGGCACTTCCATCTGTAAGCTGGGGACCCCTGGTTTCCCTAAGGTGTCTCGTAACAGCCTCGTGCCAGCCTGGGGCAGGGTGGCCACACTGCTGCCCGCAGAACCTCAGACCCCCACCGGCAAGCGGGTGTTGGGTTCTCAGTGGAGAGAAGCCTCACCCCATGGACTCTGGCCTGGCGGGGGCTTTGCCCCCAGCACACAGATGCCCCAGAGAGGGTCCCCTTGCGGTGGAGTCTGCACGCACACAGCTGGGAGGGAGGGAGTCCCATTTCCCTCGTTCAGGGTGAGCAGTGAGATAAAGGGACACCGTGTTCTGCTACCACTGCCCGGGGGTCGGGCAGGAACTACTGGTTATCCCGCGGGACTCAGGAAACGAGTCTAACCCTGGACACCGCCTCCCGCCTCCCGTCCACACCAGGGAACACCTACACCGGACAGTTTGTTTTGGGAGAACCCCAAGGACACGGCGTCATGAAGTACAAAGCCGGCGGACGTTACGAAGGGGAGCTCTTCCGCGGCCTGAGAGAAGGTCCGGGGTCCGCGGGAAGGCGTGAGGCGTCGGCCTCGGGGTGGACACTGGGGGGCCCGGACCCCAGCCCTCCCCGGATTCTGACTCGGGGCCTGAACGGGCCCGGGCGCCAGTGTGCTCCCCGGTCCGGTGCGGTTCAGAGCGCAGGGCTCACAGCGACCCCCTCAAACCTGGTGACTCAGGTCCCCGCTCTGCCTTCGCCCTCGATCCCGCGTCAGCGGTCTGGCCTGGGCTTGGACGGGCGGGTCTCCTGGCCTCGCTGAGGGTCGCAGTGACTCGACCAGCGCTGTGGGTCCTCTTGACCCTCGGCTCGGTCACCTCCTCCACGTCCTGTGGGACCCAGCGAGTCAGGAGGCCACATTCCGGGGGGCAGCGGGCGGAGCAGCCCCAGCCCCCGACAGCACGCCCGGCGCGGACGCAGCTCTGTCCCCCTCCAAGGCCTCCCGCGAGGTGTCAGGGCGCCCTCCCCTTCCCGAGTGTGCAGGCCCTGAGACTCCGTGTCCTCAGGGGCACTTCCTCTGGCCTCTGGGCCCTTTGAGTAGATGGTGGAGGCCCAGCACGACTGTCGGTCCTCAGCGTGCACTCGCACCTGCGAGCTGGCCTTGACCGCGCGGCAGCACCACCGCAGCCGGACAGCAGAGCGTTTCAGTCTCCGATGCTGGGGGGCCCGGGCGCCCCCACCCTCCCTCGGGACCTTGAGAGCTGGACCCAGAGCCGCTCCCGCTGCGTGTGGCTGCCAGGCCGCCCCAGATCGGATTGTGGGGCCGAGGGACCCCCATGGGGCCCGGCTACAGGGGGTGCCAACCCCGTCCTTCTTCTAGACACCCCCCTCCCCCAATGGAGGCACGAGGTGACCCTCAACTCTCGCCCCCCTCCAGGACAGGGGCACCTGGTGGACGCAGATGGACAGGCTTACTGGGGGTCGTTTCACGACAACAAGCGGCACGGCCAAGGGCGGATGGTCTTCCGGTGAGTCCGCCGTCCTGTGGGCCGTCCCCTCATCGAACACCCAGCCCTGAATGTACAGTCTGGGATTTTTTCATGTGATCCTGCAGTTTCTCCCTCAGTTACTGACATTGGTTCTGTGCGTGTTTAGCAGGAAGAACATCCAACCCGCCCCCTCCAGTGGAACACCAGGTGGGAAGGTGGGTGGATGGGAGGGTCGGGTGGGCACCCGCAGGCTCTCTGCTTCGGGCCCGGTGCTGGGCGTCTTTCACACTCCAGGCAGTTTTCGTGCAAAATCCTGCCCTTGGGATGTGCAGGCCCCCCCATTTCCTTCCCGTTACCCTCTCCAAACCTTCACACCCGGGGCCCGGCAAGCGGGGCCTCCCGTCACTGCACCCCACCGGGCGCCGAGGCCACCTGCCCCTCTGGCCGGGCCCTGGCAAGGCCACAGCTCGCGCCATCTGTTCCGGGCCTATTTTTGCCTTGGTCCCGGGGGTGCGTGCTGAGCCCCAGTCGGAGGAGCCGGTGTGCGTCACACAGCCACCTGGCCCTTCCCGGCCTGAGAGCAGCCTCCGCGTTTGTCCCTCAGGAACGGAGATGAGTACGAGGGCGACTGGGTCCGGGACCAGCGCCAGGGCCACGGGACGCTGCGCCGTGCGGACGGCTCCATCTATGAGGTACTGGACCCACCGGCCGGGCGTCCTCTGCTCCCGGTGCCGCCCGGGGCGCAGCCCAGGTGCTGCCCTTCTGACCCTGCGAGGTAGGGTTGGCCGCCGTTCCCGTTTCGCTGACGAGAAGATGCGGTTCAGAGAGCTTAAGGGCCGCCCGCCAACACCTTTCCGTCCCGTCGGGTTCCTGAGACACGCCATGACCCAGCGCTCTCCTGTGGGAATGGCCTGGTGAAGCCTTTTTGAGAGGAGATACCCGTGGGGTCCCAGTGCCCTCGACAACCTGGGGAAGCAGGCGAGGGCCCCTCCCCGCTCCTCGCGAGCAGGGCTCTGCGCCCCACCCCCCATCATCGTGGCAGCTGCTACTCTCAGGTTGATGAGGGGTTTTAGGTGCCACGAGGCCAAGAGATGCAGGCACGTGGGAAGACCTTCTCGGGCCCCCAGAATCCATCATCCTTGTGCTTCCTGGACGCCGGCCTGTGGGCCCAGCCGGCCCTGCAGAGATGCAGCCAGGGGCCAGAGAATGCCGCGTGAGCCAGGTCTGAAGGATGGGAAGGGGCCGCCGCGTGGAGACCGCAGGGAAGGGCATTGCAGGCAGCGGAAGGGCGAGGCTGGGCTCCGAGGCAGGAAGAAGCCTGCGTGGCCAGAGCAGGGGGCAGGGGAGGCAAGGCAGGAGGTCCGGGCAGTCCCACGTGTAGGCCCCGGAGCCACAGGCGGTTGGAGTTTTATCCTACACATCACAGAAAGTGCTGGAAGGAGTTGGTGACCTGATCCCTGTGTTTGGAAGGTTTCTCTTGTTCTCACTCATGGAAAGAGGTGATGGCGGGCTGCATGGGGTGTAGAACCAAATTTGGGGTGGTTTGGAGTTACAGACACTGGACTGGTTGACAAGAGCAGAAGCGAAGATGTCCCTGCATTTTTGGCCCAAGCGTCGGATGGATGGTGGTGATGCCTGAACCAGAATCCGCCGGAAGACAGAAGTCACACCAGTAATTGAACGTGAAAGTATTAACTAGTGAAAGACAGCAAAATACTCAAAGGGGTAAAAGCAGGAATATGGCAAAAGCAAATGTGAAAGTGGCCCCAGGAGGCGCCCTCGAAGATGGGGTGTGGGTACCGGCTGGTTGCATCCTCGGGCCTGACCGCGTGGGGCTGAGGCCGTGGGAGATGTGACTCGTGGCACGTGGTGGCTTTGGGAGTGACCGAGCTGCCACCGAGCTCGGCTGTGATGCGACAGCTGAATCTGGGCCTCGGGAGCCGAGGGTTGCACGTGGCTGTGGGTGTAGTGACGGCGGCCACGAGGCCCCTGGTGTCCTGGACGGGAGCTCAGGTCCGCACTCAGCTCCAGCCACGGCCCTGAGAGTCCCTCACTTCTCACAGCCTCGGGGCTGAAACAAAATTTGATCGTACGGGTTGCAGAATTAGGTTGTCAGCTGAATTCATATCTCTGCGAAGTCTCTCATGTGAAAGTCAGAGTGGAGATTGGGAAAGAAGTCCCAGGAGACGAGGGAAAGCCCAGCCCCTCTGGAGACTCAGACCCTGCAGACAGAGGGTGTGGCCGCGGCGCGCTGGCTTGGAGGAGCTTCCCTGGGCGTCGGCTACCAGCCGGGCCGTGTGTGCAGGAAACCCTGGGACACAGAGGAACTCGCCCAGGACAAACCCCTGTGCCTGAGGGGTTAGGAGTGGGCACCCTGGAGCCCGAGGGAAGCCTCTTCCCGGCAGGGTCCCTGCAGCGCCCAGCACGGCACCAGCTGGCAAAGCGAGATGTTTCAGGGTCCAGCTCCCGGAGCCCAGAGTCGGCAGGAAGGGTCGTTTTGGGGCCGAGAGGCAGTAAGCTGGTAACTGGCCGGGGCCCTGCCTGAGATGGAGTGGCCTGCTGGGGAGCGTGGAGTCTTGCCCTGGCTGCGAGGCTCCCCCAGGCATGCTCACCTTGCCTGCTTGTAAAACGCGGAGCTCTGCTTAGGTAACACCCCCTCCCGGGCCCCCTCCTGGGACCGCAAGTCCTGGTCTGGGCAGCCAGCCACTCCCGGGGTGCTGCCTGGGCCGCTGCGGTTGGCAGTTTGCGCCAGAGCCCATTTGCAGATGCCACTGTGCCCCGGCCAGAGCCCTGCTGCTTCTCCCCAAGGGGGACGTCTGTCCATCGTCATGGGGCCAGGCTTTAGGGCTCACCCTGGGCAGCCACAGTCCCTGGGCTGAATTCTCCAGAGCTGCCACGGAGGAGAGGAACGCGGGGGGGCCTGGGAGGATCCTCCTCGCTCGGCACCCCCAACAGTGTCCACGCCTCGCAGTCTGGGGGTGCGGGGGCGCGGTCTAGTGCCCGGCACTGCCCTCAGCTGCCCTCTGGCTCCCCGACTCTCTCGACCACCGTTCCAAGGACGAGGAGGCCTCCCAAACCAGGGGGTTGCCGAGCCCTCGCCTTCTTCCAGAGAATCCCGCAGGCTTCCGCCCCCGCCCTCCACCCCGCGTGCCCTTCCCCCAGAGGCAGTTTGGGCGCCTCCAGGGCCTCCCCATCAGCGGCCTGGGCACTGGGGGCCCTGCTTGGGCCTCCCCGGCAAGTCGCTGCTCAGCCGGGGGGCTGGGGGTTCCCCGCCGCCATCCACCAGGGGGCAGCCCGGCCCTGCCGACCGCCTGGCCCTGCAGGGGCCTCCTCCACTGGCTGCGGAGCTAGAGCCGCTTCCCTCCAAGCAGATGCCCAGTGGACGCCGGCTTGGATGTCAGGCGGGAACCGGCAGAGTGCGAGGGGCCGGCGGCTTCGTCCCCCAGGCGCTTTGCAGGTGAATGAGGGTCCTTCCCCAGGGTTCAGACCGTCCGCCTGCGTTCCCGCTGTTCAGCGATGCCCCAGCCTCCCAGGGCCGCGCACTCAGTCGACCTGCCCGCGCGACCCAGACCCTGAGCCCCGGGACACGCAGCCCCGCGGTCGGGAAGGGCTGCCTCCACCCACGGTCGCAGCCATGACCATGTCCTGAGGGCCCCGCGAGGACACCCAGGCCCTGAGTCCCCGCATCCCAAACAGCTTCCCGACGGTGTGGACACAGGAGCTCCCAGCTCTCAGCGCCCGCCTCTCCGTGCTGTGGGGCTGCCTCCTGCGCCTGACCTCTAACCTGCGACCTCTGGGCATGAAGAGTCACCTGGGAGAGGTGGAGCCGCCAGAGGGAGTTGGCATGTCTCCCATGAGGGTACAGCTGTCCCCAAGCTTTCACTAGGCAAATAGCTTTCTCTGTTTTTTAACTTTATTGCAAAATACACATAACATAAAATTTATCACCTCATCCATTTATAAGTGCACAGCTCGGTGGCATTAAGCACATTCACATTGTTGTGCAGCCATCACCACCGTCATTTCCAGAACTTTCTCCTTTTCCCACACTGAAGCTCTGCCCCCATGAGACACTCCCTCCCCACCCCTCCCCAGCCCCCGGCCCCCACCCTCCTACTTTCTGTCTCTATGGATCTCCTCCAGGGACCTCGTAGAAGCGGGATCATGTAGGATGTGTCCTTTCGTGTCTAGTTCATTTGACTCCGCGTCGTGTCCTCTAGGTGCATCCACGGTGGCGCAGGGGTCAGGACCTCCTTCCTTTTCCAGGCTGGCTCCTGCTCCGCCGTGTGGGTGGTCCTTCCACGCCGCACCCAGCTGCTCATCCATCGATGGGCACTCGGTCTGTGTCCACCTCTCGGCGCCTGTGAGTGACGCCACTGTGAGCACATCCTGTTCCCAGTTTTGGGAGCAGCGCAACTGCTGGGTCACGTGGTGATTCTATTTTTAACGTTTTGAGGAACCTCCACACCATTTTCCATTTTCCATTCCCACCAGCAGCGCACCAGCGTTCCAGTTTCTCCACATCCTCCCCCAACGCTTGTGTTTTCTGGGGTTTTTTGGTTCGTTTTTTGTTTATTTATTTAATTATTTATTTATTTTTGGCTGTGTTGGGTCTTCGTTGCTGCGCACGGGCTTTCTCTAGTTGCGGCGAGCGGGGGCTACTCTTTGTTGCGGTGCGCAGGCTTCTCATTGCAGTGGCTTCTCTTGTTGAGGAGCATGGGCTCTAGGCGTGCAGGTTTCAGTAGTTGTGGCTCATGGGCTCAGTAGTTGTGGCTCGCGGGCTCTAGAGCACAGGCTCAGTAGTTGTGGTGCATGGGCTTAGTTGCTCCGCGGCATGTGGGATCTTCCTTGACTTCCAGGGCTCGAACCCTTTTCCCCCGCATTGGCAGGTGGATTAACCACTGCACCGCCAGGGAAGTCCCATGTTTTCTGCTTTTTAAATAAGCACGGTGCCAATGAAGTGATGAAGAGGCAGGCAGCCCCTCGGAGAGCAGCGTCCTCCGGGGCCGCCTCCGTGGAGCCTGGGGACGGATCGTGGGCTGTGAAGGCAAGTGCACACCTGGCGGAGGGGACAGAGGGGTGCTGTCCGGTGAGCCTCAGCCTCTGTGCACATGGAACGTTCCTACCTGTGCGGCTGTGCCGTGGTGCCGCCAGCAGTGTGCTTCCGCACTTCCCGGGGCACCTCCGTGTGCATTGGCTGCATTTCTCGTGTTGGCGTTCCTCTGCGTTTCCCGAAGGGAGGCCTGCTGGGCGGCGCACCTGCTCACCGCACGGAGCAGGTGGTCGGCCTCGTGCGCATCTTCACCTGCTGGTGGCTCTCCTCACCTGCGCACCTGTAGGAACGCCAGGGGCTCCGTGTCCCCGTGCCACTGTCCTGGCCGGGAGGTCACAGTCCAGGAATGGGGGCCTGACCGTGAGAAGCATCTGGGCCCATTGGAGCGTCGTGGGAGGAGGGGCCTGGGCTGCCAGAGCAGATCCAGCACTGCCCCACGTTCCCGGTGGGGTTCTACGCAGACGGATGTCAGAACCTGGCGTGTGAAGGCAGCTTGTATTTACATCAGCAGAACTTGTCACACTTCGAAATCTGAGGAACTTATGGCCAGGATCGTGGAGGTCAAAGACAGCTTAGGGACCCTGCTGCTAGTTGGGAAGTGAGGAGCATTGTGTCTGCAGAGAATGATGGGCAGGGGCCACCAGCACTCTGGCCTGTGTGGCCACTGCTGCCCCAGCAGGCCACCCCGAAAGCTGGAGCCCCCGGCCCCCTGCGGCCACAGGCCCAGGCAGGTGACCCGGGGCCACGCGCCTCCCTGGTCTAGGAGCCGTGGCCTCAGGAAAGTCCTCACCTGCTCCAGGAGGGAGTTTGGCGACAGTGGGACGTCACGTCCTGCAGACTGGATGCCATCAAAGCAGATGTTGTGGAGAGCCGGGCCCTGGCCCCTCCTGGTGTGGTCAGCCAAACCCCGGTGCCCTGGAGAGGACTGGAGGTGGGGAAGAGCTGGATGAGCTGGGAAGGTGGGCTTCTGACCGGGACGGAGTTTCAGAGTGTGCCTGGGAGCGCCTGAAGACGCAACGGGGCAAGGCAGCCGCAGAAGCAATTCCAGGAAAAGCACCGTCACTTTCCCCGGGAAAGAAAAATAGCATCAATTAACTAGAAAGTGCTCCCCGAAATGAGAAGAGTCAAGTGTGTGTTTCTCACAATTTATTCAAACTCGTGTGGTGGGGAAGGCACCCAAGGAGCCCCTCGTCCCACCCCCGACTCCGCGCTCTTCAAAGAAAGGACCAGGGAAGGAGTCCTGAGCACGTCGGTCCCCATCCTGGAGCTGAGAGGCCCTGGGGTTGCCCCAGCCACCGCCGGCCACGAGGTGCGCCCCACTCACCCCGCGGGGCCTCTCCTAACGGGGACCCCGTCCCCCCGTGCTTCGTCTGCATCGTGGCCCGGCCGTCCTCGCATCCTCCTGCACTGCGCCAGCCGCACACAGGTCCTCACCTGGACGGGGAGGAGGAGGGAGAGCCGGCAGGCGCGTAAGACGTGTTAACACCTGTTTGTTCGTGCTCTGGTGCACGTCAGCTGACTGAGAAAGGGCAGGATTTTCAAAAGCGTGATTTGTAACATTAATTAGATTCTACGCTGTTGGATGAGTTGCTCTGCTGGAGTGTATCGTGTATCTGTCCCGGGAAAGTTCTGTGTTGCAGCCTGAGCTGGGGTGTGTGGGGGGGTCTCAGGTTACGGGAGCGCGATTGAGCGGCCGGTCACCGCGTGGGTGGCCGTGGATGCCCGTCAACGTGCTCGCGTGGATGGCAAGCACTGGGCAGCGACTTGGCGGGGAGCCCGACCCTGCGCACAGCCAGCGGGGCGGGGAGGGCCGGGGCCCCGTGGTCCGATGGGCACGTTCTCTGCCCGTCTGCTCTGCACGCGGCAGCCCCGGCGCCGCAGGCCGTGCTCCAAGGCTCTGTGTGCTGGACCCGCCTGAGTCTGCCCCTGGCTCCCGGGCGACCCCGAGGCCCTGCCTGCCTTCTTCCTGAAAGCCCACGCTGCACCTTCGCAGAGGGCCGAGGGGCCGGGCAGGGCGCGTGGAGACGTGGACCCCGACACGGTCGAGGGGCCCAGTGGCCGTCGTGCTGTTTGGAGAGTAGCCCGCGCTCATTCGAGCCCTAGTTGTCCCCACGGAGCTCTGCCCTGGGAAGCTCGTGCCCCGAGCAGACAGACAGACGAGACGGGACCACAGCTGAGAGGGAGCGGAGAGGCCGCTGGGAGGGGCCCACGGGGCGCCACGGAGCTCGGCCCTCTTTGGCGGGAGCACTCGGCGTCACGTGATGGAGAAGCTCGAGGGGAGGCCGAGGCCGTGTCGTGGGGGCGGGCAGGCGTGCACACTGAGCTCCGCCACTTCCCCGCGGCTGGAATCCCCGTCTCCCGCCTGCCCCTGGGCGTCCACCCCCGTCCACCCCGCGGGGGCGGTGACCCCAGCAGCGCTGCCCAGGACGGGGATGAGGCCTGCAGTCATGCGGGCGGGCAGCACACTGGCCCCGGGCACCGAGCGGGCGCAGCTCCTGCTGGGGGGCGGGGTGCGGGGGAGGCAACCGGGCCCCACAGGAGGGTGTTTGTCTCTGGAGGTGACCACCCTTCCCCAGGGCCACCGGCCCACTGCCCAGGCACCCCAGCACAGAGCTTCAGAAGAGGGCATGAACCTCTACGTAAAAGGGCTGCGGGGCGGGGGGGGCGGGTTCGGGCGATGAGTTCACTTGTCTCCTGAGAGGCTGCGTTCCACTGGCCGTGAGACCTGCTTCCCGAGTTGAAACCGGTCACTTCTCAGGCCTGGGATGGTGTCGTGAGGGAAGCAAAGGGTTCCAGCGACTCGTTCAGCACCACTGCCCCCAGCAAACCAACTCCTGGCGGCTCAAGCTGGGAAAGCTCTGACATCCATTTGCTCTACACAGCTCAGGGGCGGGGGGCGGCGACCCTGCCCCCCAGGGCTGTCCCCACCCGGACTGAGGGACAGCGGCCCAGCTCGGCCCAGGACCCTCCTGCTCTGCTCCCCCCCAGCCACCCCGCCCATCGCGGTCACTGAGCACTGCTGCCCCCACCGCACAGACACAGACACGGGGGCGCACGCCCGCGTGCACGCACACCTGCACACAGCGTCCCTTCCTGGGAGCAGGCGTGCAGCCCAGCAGATGCTGCCGCGTGCAGGTCGCACTGGCTCCGGGGATGGCCAGCTGGCGACGCCGGGGCTCCCCAGCGCCACCCCAGGACGGCAGCACGGGGCCCCCTGGGTTGGCTGCGGTCCCCCTCTGCCGTGATACCTGGGGCCTCGCCCCCTCTTTGGCCTGGCACGCTGCCTGCAGACGTGAGCCACGTCTTAGGGGACGTCGATAGACCGTCTGCGGTGTCAGCCGTGCTGGCACCGAGCTTTCCGGGAACGCAGCCTGAGTGTGGGCCCAGAGGGCTCAGCTCTCTGGGGCTGGGGGCTGGGGGCTGGAGGGACGAGGCTGCCCTGCGGCCCCAGGCCTCCCGTGGGGGGCACAGCCACGCCTCTGCCCAGCTGCCATCCCCAGCTGGCAGCCGGCCCCTCCTGCAGCCGCGAGCCATTGCCTTGCCGCTACTGCCAGGCACCCACTAGGGCGCCACAGTTGTCTGGTGCCCCAGCTGGAGGGGGAGCCGCGGCCAGGCCCCTTCCCTGTCACCTTGTAATGTGAGCACAGTGACCCAAACAGCCGTGGAACCTGTTCCCCCAAATCTTGGGGTGTCTGAGCTCTTCAGGGGCCGTTCCCACAGGCCCCACCTGCCAGGCGGCCCCTCCCGAGGGCCTGAGAGACTCCCGCCAACCGGAGCCCGGCCCCAGCTGCTGGGCGGCCTCGGGCCACTCGGAGGGCTGGGCAGGAAAGCGGGAGCCCAATCAACTTCTGCCAAAGAGTGAAAGAACCAAAACGTGCCTTTGGCTAGTTCTTCTTCTAATGGGAGTAATTCATAGTTGAATAAAATACCGTTAGGATCCCGAACTTTTCCACGAAAACAATTTTCCTGCTCTTTCCACCATTCTTCCACTCTGTCGTGTGTATCGTTTGCAAAGCAGGCTTATTATGGGGGTGGCAGAGTCGGGGTGGGCAGCGAGTTGGCACTGCCCCCAGGGTGCGGCTGTGGGGGTTCACAGTGTGACTTTAATTGGCCTTTTTATTATCAAGGAGCCTGTCGGAACGCTGAGCTCCTCGACCCCGCAAGCCTCCGCTCGCCCGCCTGCACGGTCGGCCTCCCGTGACTCTCTGCACAAATGCAGTATCTCGGTGTTAAAAGGCTTTTGTGCTAAAAAGTGTGCCCTTTGGAACCATATTTTCTTTGCATTTTGTATTCGGGCCGTTGTCTCCAAACTTCCTGGCTTCTTAAAAATCAAAGGGCAGTGCCTTCTGCGGAGCAAATTGGCTTCCCGGCAGCCTGTGGTCCCCAGGGGCCCTTGGAGCCTGGGGGGCCGCCGGGCCGTGCGGCAGGGAGACCAGCCCGTCTGAGCCCGTGGTTCTCTCCGCAGGGACAATGGCACGGTGACGTGTTCAGTGGACAGGGCAGCATGGCCCACTGCTCCGGGGGCGTCTACCGAGGGGTGTGGATCAATGGCCACCCCATGGGTAGGTGCCCCCGGCCTTGCCGCTGGCCCCGTGGGGTCCTCTTGTGGGGTCACGTCTGGGTCTGGCCGTGTCCTTTCTCGGGTGGCCCTGGGCAGTCTCGCGGGAGGCGGGGACCAAGCGGGGCTGGATGGAGTGGAGCCCAGAATCCCCTTTTGGGAGAAACATGCTCTGCTGTGGTTTCACGGGGCTCGTGACGTGCAGAAGCCCCCGTCAGACCCTGGACCCAAGTGGTCCTGCTTCAGGCGGGGCTCCCAGCCTCGGGGTCTCCCACTCGCGGGGCTCTGGGCGTCTGGCCCCTCTGCACAGCCTCCATCCAGCCCCCCACCCTGAGCTCTCCGCACTGCAGTGTGCGCACAGGTGGCCTGTGGCCTGCAGGGTTCTCTGCCGGTGCCACACCCTCCCCGTGTTGCCCCCGGGCGTGGGAGCTTCTGTTAGACTCCAGGGACTCGGGTCACCGGTCAGAACCTTGGTGCCAGGTCCACGGGTGCAGCCGCTCACTCAGAGCTGCGGGTGGACCCTGCTCGCCAGGCCGGCTCCCGGGCAGGTGGCCGCAGCCTCGTCCAGCACTCATCAGGTCACTGACAGACGCACGCAATGCAGGGCCCAGGTCCGAGCAGTGGGCGGGAGGGAGGCCGTGCGGGAACGTGCCCCGGTGCACTGGGCACTGCTGGGCCGTCACCTCAGCTCTGCCGTCCCGCTACCGTGATCAGGTCAGTTCTGAGACGACCCACTTCAAATCACTGTAGGCGGTCCTCAGGACGGGGTTAAGGTCACGGCATCAGTGACGGTCCCCCAGCCCTGACAGCTGTGCCATCCATGCGCCCCCCCCCGCCCCCCGCAGCACCCGTCAGGGACACGGTCAGGCCTGAGCGGCTGCACAGGGCATGTGGGATGCAGGATGCAGACCCGTGGCACTCACCGCCCTGACCCCACGACAGGTGCGCTCTGCTCTCCCCAGCACAAGCCACAGGGATCGTGATTTTGGGTCCGGAGGTGATGGACGTGGCCCGGGGATCTTCCTTCACGTTGACCATTCAGCTGCAGCGGGACGATGGGGAAGTTGCCACGGGTAAGTGTCTCCAGGAAGGCGGCCAAACTTTTCAGAAGGATAAGCAGGTGTCGGGTTCTGAAGTAGCAAAACGCAGACAAGATGCCACCGGTGGCTTCTGGCCTCCCGGCTGCGCCCAGGTCCCCCTGTTCCCAAGTCCTCGCTGCCGGAGCCTTGGCAGAAAGGGCAGTGGGCGTGCGAGCCCTCCAGCCGGCGGGAGGCGGCCGTGCGGTGCACGTGCGTGTGTGAGCACGCGGGCTCTGTGTGTGCATCTGTGTGCGTGTGCGTGAGCACACAGGCGGCCCTCCCGGCGGTCACACTCAGAGTCAGGACAGAGGAGGCCACGTGGGCGCTGGGCCAGCCGCTCAGCCTGGCAAGGGGAGGGTTTCTCAAGCTCCTCGTGGGGTAACCAAGGTGGACAGACGCCCATCTGTCTGGGCTGTGTTTAGACGCTCAGTCGGCCCTGCGGCCAAGCAGAGGGACGACCAGTCTTCCCGCCCCGTGAGCAGAGCAGACCCAGAGGGACGGGGCGGGACCACTGGAGACAGACGTTCCTGTACTGTGGTCCACCTCGGTTCCACGGCTCTGCGTAGGAAGCACAACGTGCAGCATAAATCAAGTATATTTAGTCACAATTGGCTTATTTTAACAACTTTATTGCGGTATCATTTACATACCATAAAATTCATCTATATTCAGGGATTTAATGATTCTTAGTACACTTGCAGAGTTGGGCAACCATCGCTACACCAATTCCATTTCAGAACATTTCCTCCCCCCCCAGAAAGACGCCTCATTCTGCCCTGTTCCCACCCCCCACCCCAGGCACCACAAACGCCTTTTCCTGGACACGGAGCGTGGATGGAATCTCACCTGTGGTCGCGCTCCGCCCCTCCCTCCCGCCCAGCGCACAGCGCTGCTCTCCTCTTTGTGGACCACTAGCCTCCCATCCTGCCCGCCCAGCGCTTTGCTCACCTGCGTCCGTGGGCGACAGTCCAGTCCTTGGCACTTGGCTGCTGTGAACAGTCATGTGCAGGTTTTTGTGTAAACATGTTTCATTTCTCTCAGGTATATATTTATGAGTAGAATTGTTGGGTCAATTGTTGGGTAGGTTTGTGTTTAAATTTTTCAAGAAACAGCCAAACTCTTTTCCAAAATGGCTGCACCATTTTACCATCCCATTAGCAATGTACGAAGGTTCTGATTTCTCCACGTCCTCGCCAGGGAGTAGCCAACCTGAGGATGTCAGGTGGCATCTCCTCATGGATTTTTGTTTTCTTTGTTTTTTGGGGTTTTTTTAAATTTTTTGGCCACACCATGCAGCATGCAGGATCCTAGTTCCCCGACCAGGAATCAAACCTGTCCCCCCTGCAATGAAAGCACAGAGTCTTAACCACTGGACCGCCAGAGAAGTCCCTCCTCATGGTTTTGTTGTGCATTTCCCTAAAACTAATGATGTTGAGCATCTTCTCATGTGCTCATTGGCCGTTTGTACGTCTTCTACAGAAAAATGTTTATTCATATATTTCACCTTTTTTTTTTTTTGATTGGGTTGTTTGTCTTAGTTTTTAGTTATGCAAGTTCTTTATGTATTCTGGATACAAGTGCTTTAGCAGATATATATTTGCAGATATTTTCTTTCAGTCTGTGGCTTATCTTTTAATCTTCCAATGTTGTCTTTTGAAGGGCAAAATTTAAAAATTTTGATGAAGTACAGTTTGTCAGTTTTTTCGTTTATGGACCATGTTCTTGGTGATTTGTCTAAGGATTCTTAGCCCAAATTCACAGAGACTTTCTCCTGTTTTCTTGTACAACTTTTGCTCTTACATTTAGGTCTCTGATCCCTCTTGAATTAATTTTTGTGGGTAAGATAGAGGTCTAAATTCATCTTTTTTCATGTGGACTCCAGTTGTCCTAGTGCCATGTGTTGGAAAGACTGTCCTTTCCCCACTGAATTGCCTGGGCACCTTGGTCAGAAGTCACTTGACTGTAAGGGTGAGGGTTTATGTCTGGACGTCAGTTCTGTCCCTCGATCGATGTGTCTATCCTTAGGCCACTGCCATGCCATCTTGATTATTGCAGCCTTCCAGTACGTTTTGAAACTGGAGATTCCTCCAACTTTGTTCTTCTTTTTCAAAATTGTTTTGGCTAATCTGGGACCTCTGTATTTCCATATAAATATTTTAGGATCAGCTTGTCCATTTCTGTCCCCCAAAAAAGGAAAGAAAACAAGCTGCTGGGATTTTGTTAGGGATGCATTGACTCCAGCTGGGAGAACCGCCATTAGCAGCACTGAATCCTCTGCTTCATGAACATGAGACATCTCTCCACCTATTTTTCTTTACGTTCATCAATGTTTGTATTTTTCAGTGAGCAAGTCTCGCACTTTTCTTAAATTTATTAATAAACGATCAATGATTTATTATTGTTTAATTATAGTTTGTTTATTAATACATTTGTTACATTCTTTTATGCTATTATAAATGGAATTGTTTTGTTATCTTCACTTCAGAAATTACGAGACTACGGTTGATTTTTACATGTTGATCTTATATTCTTTGACCTTGCTGGTTATTTCTGAGGATGTCTTAGGATTTTCTATACACAGGATCATGTCGTCTACAAATAAATGCAATTTTACTTCTTCCTTTTCAGTCTGGATATGTTTTCATTCCCGGCAGCAATGGCTGAGGGTCTTCAATCCTCCACCTCCTCGCCAGCACTTGTTGCTCTGTCTTTCTGGTTATGGTCATCCTAGTGGGCAGGACGTGGTATCTCATTGTGGTTCTGATTTGCATTTCCCTAATGAGTAATGATCTGGAGCATTTTTTTCATGCACTTATTGGCCATTTGTAGATCTTCTTTGGAGAAATATCTATTCAGATCCTTTACCCATTAAAAAATTGGGGCAACTTGTCTTCTTATTGTGAGTTATTGAGAGTTCTTTATATATTCTGGATACAACTCCCATGTCAGATATCTGATTGGCAAATATCTTTTTCCCATTTTGTGGGTTGTCATGCAGTTTCTTGATGGTGTCCTTTGAACACATACATTTAAATTTTGATGAAGTCCAATTTACCTATTTTTTTCTTTTGTTGCTTGTGCTTTTGGTGTCATATCTAAGAAGACTGCCTAGCCCAGAGTCATGAAGACTTATTCCTATGTTTTCTTCTATGAATTTTATATTTTTAGCTCTTACAGTTAGGCCTATTATCTATTTGGAGTCAATCTTTGTATATGTTTGGTAGAATTCAATAGGAAGCCCATCTGGGCCTGGAGTTTTCTTTGTGGGAGGATTTTTAACTACTAATTCCGTTTCCTTTGCATATAGAGCTGTTCAGTTTATCTATTTCTTCTTGAGTGAGTATGGTGTTTTGTGTCTTCCAAGGTTTCAGATTTCTTGGCATAAGCTTGTTCATAACACTCCCTTGCTCCCTGCTTAATGAATTGATACCATCTCTCTTGTTCCTAATATTGATTATTGGGGTCTTCTTTCTTTTTTTCCTGACTAGTCTAGTGAGAGGTTATCAGTTTCATTGATAAACAACCAACTTTTGGTTTCATTGATTTCTCTATTGTTTGTTTTCTATTTCATTAATTCCTATTTTGTTTTGTTTTGTTTTCTTAAAATGTATTTATTTATTTTTGGCTGCATTGTGTCTTCATTGCTGCACGTGGGCTTTCTCTAGTTGCAGCAAGTGTGGGCTACTCTTCATTGGGGTGCGCAGGCTTCTCATTGTGGTGGCTTCTCTTGCAGAGCGTGGGCTCTAGGCGCACAGGCTTCAGTAGTTGTGGCACACAGGCTCAGTAGTTGTGGCTTGCGGGCTCTAGAGCACAGGCTCCGTAGTCGTGGCACACGGGCTTAGTTGCTCCATGGCATGTGGGATCTTCCCAGACCAGGGCTCGAACCCGTGTCCCCTGCAGTGGCAGGTGGGTTCTTAAGCACTGCGCCACCAGGGAAGTCCCATTAATTCCTATTTTGATCTCATTATTTCCTTGCTTCTGCTTAGTTTGGATTTAATTTGCTCTCCTTTTTTAGTTTCCTAAGGTGGAAAGTTTCTAACGTTATTTCAGACCTTTCTTTTCTAATATAGAAGTTTATTGCTATAAATTTCCCCCTTCATACTGCTTTAGCTGCGTCCTACAAATTTTGATATGGTGTGCTTTCATTTTCATTCAATTCAAAATACATCCTGATTTTCCTTTTGAGTTCTTTTTGGACCCAAGAGTTATTTAGAAGTGTGTTGTTTCATTTCCAAGTGTTTGGGAATTTTCCAGAGATCTTTCTGTTATTGATTCTAACTTAATTCCATGTGGTTGGAGCCATACTTTGTATGTCTTGAATTCTTTTAAACCTTTTGAGACTTGTTTTATGGCTCAGAAGAGTGTGAATTCTGCTCCTGAGTGGAATTGGGTGGCATATTCTATAAATGTTAATCAGGTGAATTTTGTTGACACTGCTGTCGAGTTTGCTATATCCTTGCTGATTTTCTGTCTGCTTGTTCCATCAATTATTGACAGTGGTATGTTGAAATCTCTGATTATACTTGTGTTTTTGTCTATTTCTGCTTTCATTTCTATCAGTTTTAGCTTCATGTATTTTGAAGCTCTATTATAAGAAGCATAAACATTTAGGATTTTTATGTCATTTAATTAACTGACTTCTACAATCCCAATCTTTATGCTATTGTTTTAGTACATTTTACATTCATGTATCTAATAAACTTTATAATACATTGTTATTATTTTTGTTTAAACAGTCATTTATCTTTTAAAGAGTATTTAACAAACAGAAAAGGAAGTCTCATCCGTTTGTCTCATCTGTTGAGTTACCATTTCTGGTCCTCATTCCTTCCCATGGATCCAGATTTCCATCTGCTACCATTTTCCTTCTGCCCAAAGGACTTAACTTTTAACATTTCTTGTCATGTGTGTCTGCTGGTGATGAATTCTCTCAGCTTTCGTACGTCTTGATTTTGCTTTCCTTTTTGATAGACATTGTTACCGCATACAGGATTCTGGCTCATCTTCCAGGTGAGCTTCGTGGTGTAACCTTGTCTGCGTTGTTTTCCCTGAGAGATCTGCTTTCATGTCCCCGTATTAACGTCCTTTTCCTCTGGCTGTTTTTCAGGTTTTCTCTTTTTCTCTGGTTTGAATAATTTGATTGTGATGCGACATGGCGTAGTTGTCTTCGTGGTTCTTGTGCTTGGAATCTGTTGAGCTTCTTGGATCTGTGGGTTTATAATTTTCATCAAATTTGGGAATTTTCCAGCCATTATTTCTTCTGATAATTTTTCTGTGATAGCCTCTGCCCCCACTTTGGGGACCCCAATTTTCCATGTATCAGGCTGCCCCCCCATCCATGGATTCTCTTTCCCACCCTCCCTCCCTTCCTTTTTTTCTTTTTTCTCACAGTGTCTCATTCTGGATTATTTCCATAGCTGTGTTTTCAAGTTCATGAATCTTTTTTTCTACAGTATCTAATCTATTGTTGATCACATCCAGTGTGTTTTTTCATCTCATGGTTTTCACCTCTAGAATCAACTTTGTTCTTTTTTATTTTTATTTATTTATTCATCTTTTTGGCCGTGCGGCATGCGAGATGTTAGTTCCCCCACCAGGGATCGAACCCACGCCCCCTGGCAGTGGAAGCACGGAGTCCTAACCACTGGACCACCAGGGAAGCCCCGACTTTGTTCTCTTTTATATCTTCTATGTCTCTACTTAACTTTTGAACACACGAATACAGTTATAATAATAACTTTCAAAAACGTCCTTTTCAGGACTTCCCTGGTGGCACAGTGGTTAAGAATCCGCCTGCCATTGCAGGGGACATGGGTTCGAGCCCTGGTCCAGGAAGATCCCACATGCTGCAGAGCAACTAAACCCATGCGCCACAACTACTGAGCCTGTGCTCTAGAGCCCACGAGCCACAACTACTGAGCCCACGTGCCACAACTACTGAAGCCCACACGCCTAGAGCCCATGCTCTGCAACAAGAGAAGCCACCGCAATGAGAAGCCCGTGCACCACAACGAAGAGTAGCCCCCACTCGCCACAACTAGAGAAAGCCCGCGCAGCAACGAAGACGCAACGCAGCCAAAAATAAATTAATTAATTAATTAAAAAAAAAAAAAAGATGTCCCTTTCCACTGTGTCAGTTCTGGGTCGGTTTGATTGAGTTTCCTCCTTGTTATGGGCCATACTTTCCTGCCTTCTCTGCCTGGTAATCTTTGATTGGATGTCGGACCTTGTGAATTTTACCTTGGGGGCTAGAGGGCCCTGTGTCTCTGTAAACATTCTTGAGCTTTGTTCTGGGCGCAGTTAAGTTGCTTGGAGTCAGTTTAATCCTCTCAGATCTTGGTTTTAGGATTTGTTGGGTCTGGAGAGGGGGCTCAGTCTAAGACAAGTCACCCCCTCATTACTGAGAATTCTGCTCGACGTGCCCTGACTTCTGAGTTCTCCAGCCTGGCCGACAGGACAAGCAGGCCTCCCATCCTGCTGGGGCCTCTCGTTCTCCCCTCACTCATGCCCTGGTCTGTGCTGCACTGACCCCGAGGTGCCCCCTGCTCCGCTCCTGTGTGGGCCTGTCTCCCAGCCTCTACCCGACCCGCTCTGCACCAGCCCCGCACGTCCTCTCAGGGTGGGAACTGGGCAACTGTGGAGTCCATCGTGTTTCCCGTCCCTCAGGAACCACTGTCCTTGCCTGATGTCCAGGGTCTTGAAAACCACAGTCTCATTCAGTTTCGTCTGCTCTTTGGTTGCTTCGAGTAGGAGGGTCCGTGTTACGGACCTCTGGGACCCTCTGGTCCCAGTTACGCCCTCTGGACCAGAACCAGAAGCCAATCAAACCACAGTTGTCTCTACACTTGGCTCCTTTTCTCCCCAAGTCCACGACGTTCTGGTGTTTGCCCTGCGTGTCTCCTTTTCCGATCTCAGCAACTCGAGGCTGCACAGGGCCCTCACTGGCACTGGTCAGTGCTCATTGTTGACCCCGAGCCCCTGAGTGCGTGTGACCAGGCCTGTGCTGGGTGCCTCGGGGATGTAGGCGAGTGGGTGGAGCCCATCCCCCAGGCCGAGGGGGGAGATGGGTGGCCGTGTGCTCAGTCGGTCCCCCACGGCCCTGAGCCTGTAGCCGGTGAAGCCCTGAGGCCAGCCAGCAAGGAGAGGCCCTCCCAGAGAGTAGGGACCGGTCAGAGCCAGAGGCACAGAGGTGCCCTGCGGCCCGGAACTGGACTCAGGGTCGGGACTCCCAGGACGGGGTGGGGCGGGCAGGCAGAGCGTGGACGGTCGGCCGAGGGCCAAGAGGAGGGGAGGGACCAGGAAGGCGAGCGGAGGGCGAGGTGACCGTGCTCTTGGCCCCTGGCAGCGCCCTGCTCCTCCTGGACACTCTGCTGCAGACATTCCTCACGGAGGCCGGGGTGGGGGGCTGGGGGGGCCCAGGTGCGGCCGCCCCGCCCCCGCGGCCCTTGGCAGCCCCTCTCTCTCCTTCGGGAAGGTGAGCACGGCCGGGTGGTGGAGATCTCCGCGGGCATCCGATACCTGCAGCTCCCAGCCTACTCGGAGGTCAGCTGTTTCAAAGTGGACGATGGTCACAGAGAGACACCCATCCGGACCCCGTTGTGAGTAAGGGTGACCCCGCGTGACACCCATGAGGGTGGGGAGGGGTCCCTCCTCGACTCTGCTCCCCCGAGCCCCTCCCGCACCCCTCCCGCTCCCGCCAGGACACTGCGGGCACTGGGGTCACGACGCGCTCTGTCCGGCAGAGGGGAAACCAAGGCAACTTCTGACTGTGGGGTCCGGGCAGGGAGGGGGTCCAGGCAGAGGGCAGGGAGGCCAGGGCTGCAGTGCGACACCCTGCCTGCCCCCACTTCCTTCCCACCACCCTGGTCTCTGAGTGGCCACCTCAGCCCTTTCTCCTACCTGGACCGGCCCCTGGATCCCCGTGTCCCCGCAGCCAGGTGTCACCCAGCTCGGTGTCGAGCAGAGCCCAGCCCTGTCCTTCCCTCCACAGCGGGTTCCAGTGCATCTCCTACCCTCGGTCCGGCCCCAAGTCCAGGGCGCTGGAGCCCAGAGCTGCCCTGGAGAGTGCCGGCACCAACTCCCCACTCCCCGAGGGAGAGCCCTGCGACCTGCCCGGTGAGTGGGGTTAACCAAGGGGTCAGCGGTGGGCAGCACAAGCTCAGGGCTGCATGGGGTGACAGCGGTGCCCCCGAACCTGGGCAGGAGGAAGTGTAGTTGCTCCCTGAGAACAGTGGACCTGGGAGACACGGGACGTCCCGGGAAGACATCCCAGGCAGCTCCGAGGGGCGGTCACCGTGGCGATGGGTTAAAAGGCAGGCTGGGGGCCACCAACCTGGCGTCCGGGCTGCTGGACGTGCTCGCCGCGCAGACCCAGGGCCCCCGGTGGGGGAGGGGCGGGGCGGGGTGGGATGAGTGGTCCGGGCCGCTGCACCGCCGTCCTGGGCTGTCCGCCTGCACAGCCCTCGTTGCCGTGAACGCAGAGTGACGTCGGTTTGTTCGTCCCCTGTGAGCCTGGCAGCGGGTGAGGCCCCCGGGCCGCTGGTCTCAAGGCTGTTTCTGTTCAGGGCTGTCCCTGGAGGGCGGCAAACCCACCAAGGCCGCTGCCAGCGGGAGGCCTGTGTCAGCCTGGACAGGACACCGTGTAGGAGCCCTCCCCCAGGCCCCCCAGGTCACCCCCGGCTCTGTGGGGACCTTGCGGGCCTGATGGTCACACGTGTTCACCTGGTTTTCCGACCGATTCCACCCTGCCTGGAGCACAGGGCCGACAGCATCTCTGTGTGCGCTCGGCTCCCGGTTCTTCATGGAGATGCGGCTCCGGTGTCAGGCAGAGCCCGCGCACCCCAGGCCCGGGCAGGGGAGACCTGCCTCCGTGGAGTGTGGGCCTAGCTTCGCCACGGGTCTTTTCTGGAATTACTCCCGGAAGCTGGTGCTGGAGCTCGGGCTGAGTTGGTTTAATCACTGCAGTTCACGCTCAGGGATCGAATCCTCCCACAAACCCAGGGCTCGCGTCTTCGGGGAGAGTGGGCATTTGAGTTAACAGAGGGCGCGTCCCAGCCGAGCATCAGCTGATCAGCTGCTGGGGGCCCCACCTGGTCCCCAGGGCCCTCGACGCTTCTGGGAGGGCTGCTCGGTAGCTGGGGCTGGGGTCCCGCCGGGCAGGCTCACGCACACTTCGGTTTAGGGCCCTCATGCTCTCCTCAGGCTCTTTTCTTATTTTTAAATAAATTCTTATTTATTTATTTGTTTATTTGTGGCTGCATTAGGTCTTCATTGCGGTGCGCGGGTTTCTCATTGTGGTGGCTTCTCTTGTTGGGAGCACGGGCTCTAGGCACACAGGCTTCAGTAGTTGTGGCACGCGGGCTCAGTAGTTGTGGCGCACGGGCTTAGTTGCTCCACGGCATGTGGGATCTTCCCGGACCAGGGCTCGAACCCGTGTCCCCTGCATTGGCAGGCGGATTCCTAACCACTGCGTCACCAGGGAAGCCCATCTCCTCAGCCTCATGAAGGGGCCCCCATCCCTCCAGTTAGGATTCCAGCCCTGGGCGCGGCCAGGTGGGTGCGGGGCACAGACTTGCCGTGTCCGGGGCCCGAGCCAGACAGGGTGGCCGTGCGGTGCTGAGATGAGGCACGTCCAGACTGAGCCCCGGGTGCCTCCCTCACGGGGCAGGCGGGGCCAGCCTGGCCAGAGACCCCCTCTATGCTTCCGCCTCAGTTTATGGAAGCAAATTTAGCTGCACTGTCGTCGGGGAATGTGCTTGTATTTCTGTGTGAAAGCCCTCGCTGGGCGCCAGGCCCTCCGCTGGGAGGGCTTTCAGAGCCGCTAGGAGGTCTCGGAGGAATGCGAGCCCCGCGTCGGCCGGCCGGCCGAGTGCAGGCCTGCGGGCTGGACTCAGCGCGGCTAGGGCACAGGCGTCGAGCTGTAGAAAGTGCCCCATAGGGAAGCCGAGGGGCACAGACCCCCTGGGTTCCGGCCGTCACCCTTCTGCGTTCGGCGCCGAGTCAGAGGGCCCTGGGTCCCCGGCAGGAGCATCTGGGGACCGGCTGGAGAGTGTCCGTCATTTTCCGGCTGACCCTCCCTGGGCTTCAGTTTGCTCTTCTGCCAGATGAGGTGGTCACAGCGTCCACCTCCAGGACGGCTGACCGAGCCCCCGCGCCCCACTCCGTTCCCGTCACGGGTCTGACCCGGAAAGTGCCCCGAGAAGGGAGAGGGCCCACCACCCAGAGGCCAGGGAGGTGGGCTCCCTTCTGCTTTTGCTCCTCTTAGCGCTGATGCTTCCCGTCGTGCGAGTGGGTTCACGCAGGACCGTTCCCGGTGAAAGTCCCCCCCCCCGCCGCCACAGACACGGCTGCGGCAGAGCATCTAGCCCACGATGACACTCGCCCCCTCCCCGTACCCGAGCCCTTCGGACGTGTTGCGGGGAGCCCGGGTCGGCCCAGGGTGGTGAACACGCTGCGTCTGCCTGTCCTCCGTCTGTCCTGTGGTGCACGCTCCAGCCCTGCCGTGAGGAGGTGAGCGGTCAGCCGCCAGTGAGAGAAACGGCTTCAACTCGGGGGCCCCGCACCCCGTCAGCAGGAAGGCGGACCCTGGGCTGCAGGCCTGAGGGGCACCCAGTCGGACCTGGGACCCTGGTGGGCGGAGCAAAGCCTCGAAGTGGCCAGAGGGGGACACGGGGCTGCTGGGCTAGGGAGGAAGCAAGCCTTTTCTTTCTTTTTTCCTTTTTTAATATTTATTTATTTATTTATTTATTTGGCTGCACCGGGTCTTAGTTTTGGCTTGCAGGATCTTTAGTTCCGGTGTGCAGGATCTAGTTCCCTGACGAGGGATCGAACCCTGGCCCCCTGTACTGGGAGCACAGAGTCTTAACCACTGGAACACCAGGGAAGTCCCAAGCCTTTTCTAATTCTAATACAATGGTTTATTCTATGACTATATGGGGATAGATATCTAACTTTTAAGTTTTCTTTATCCCTCATCCCAAAAGAAAGCAGAGTGCGGAGTTCTGGGGCAGGCCCACATGTACAGGGATCAAAAACCAGGAGTCCTTTCCTCATAAGAGTGAACTTCTGTATTCTCAGAACCAGAGAGATAAACCCCGTCCCGCTCATGCTCACCCCAGCACGGCTGTGGCCCTTTCTCGCTTGGCTCTCGGACCCAGACCTTCACCAAGGACCCGAGCCCTTTCTCCAGCCAGCACAGGGCCTGGGGGTCTCGGGTGTGCTCACTTGCGCGAGGGCCGTGAGGGGCAGGACGCGGAGGCAGAAGGCGGCCCCTGCTGAGTCCAAGGGCAGGGGCGTCGCCGTGGGCCCTGGGAAGCCTGGGGAACGCGCCCTCGGGGCACCGGCCGCAGCCAGGATCCCCACGCGGACAGGTCTCTGAAGAGACCTAGAGGGTTTCAGATCGAAAGATAATTCAGCACAAGTCCTGAGATAAACTTGGGCCAGGAAATCTCTGAGGTGACAGTTTCCATTGAAGCGAATTACAGGGACCCCCGCGCAGAGGAGCCCAGTGAAACGTCCGGCTTCCCTCTCGGCCCAGAGTCGCAGGCGCTATTGAACGCCTGCCATGTCTGACATGTGCCACAGAGCCAGACATGGGACGGCTCTCGCCGAGGCCTTGTCACTGGGCCCCTTGCCCTCACCGGGCGGCTCCACCGTGGTCACCCGTCTCTCCAGCTGACTCTCAGGGCATGGAGCTCACACACGTGCCTGCTTCGTTTGGCTCCTTCCTGGGCAGACCACATGCTAACGGTGAGGCTTGGCTGCTTCTTACAACACAGTCGTGGCTTCAACTCCATCGACGTTTGCCGCTCACGTAAGTTCAGAGGCAGGGGTGACATCCTTCCTGATTGCCAGGGACTCCCACTTCTGTTTCCTATTCTGCTACTCTGTGTACCACCTCGCGGTCCTCGAGGGTTGCACAAGCACCAGGCAACATGCCCCTATTCCAGCTAGCAGGAAGGGGGAAGCATAAGGAGCGAGGGGCCCTTCGCTTCTAAGAAGCTTCCCTAGGGGCTTCCCTGGTGGTGCAGTGGTTGAGAATCTGCCTGCCAATGCAGGGGACACGGGTTCGAGCCCTGGTCTGGGAAGATCCCACATGCCGCAGAGCAACTGGGCCCGTGAGCCACAACTACTGAGCCTGCGCGTCTGGAGCCTGTGCTCGGCAACAAGAGAGGCCGTGACAGTGAGAGGCCTGCGCACCGCGATGAAGAGTGGCCCCCACTCGCCGCAACCAGAGAAAACCCTCGCACAGAAACGAAGACCCAACACAGCCATAAATAAATAAATAAATAAATAAATAAATAAATAAGAAGCTTCCCCGGGGTATCACTCCCACTGCCGCTTACACCTCATTGGCCAGAGCTTGGTCACGTGACCACACCAGGCCACACGGAGACAAGCAACACAATTTGCCAGCTCGGACCAGGTTCTGCCGTCAGAGAAGGAGGGGAGGATGGTCAGCCAGCCATCTGCCAAGCGGTTTGGAAGCCCGAGTCAGAAACCGTGTCATCATCATGCTGCACTACCGGCCCCTGCTGGGCGCCAGCTGAGCGGGAAACAGCCTGCGGGCAAGGATCCTGGCCTCCTGCCGCCTCCGTGCCGGTGCCCCCCCGCCCCCCGTCTCCTTTTAGGAAGCAGGCCCCGTCCGTGACCCCTGCCCGCCCTGCGACCTCACCCTGCAGCCCCGCGACAGGACTGTAAGGTCGTGATTAATGGGTTTGGTAAAACGGGCTGGTGGTGAAGGTGCTGATTCTGTTAGACCAATGGGGAGTGAAGGAGACGACCGTGGTCGTGCCGTGAGGGTGTCGCAGCCTCGGGAGCTAATGAGGCCCCCCGGGGAGTGGGTGGCCCACCAGATGGGTCAGGCCGGCTGGGGCTGAGGGCTGGGGGTCCGGAGCTGCCACCCCCCGGCCCTGCCCTGCCCTCCTGCCATGGGGTTCACTCACCAACAGGAGGCAGTGCCCTGGGCCCTGAGCCGAGGCCCCGGTGGGTGAAGGCAGTGCTGGGGGCCTGGCCACAGGTCGGTCCAGCGGGACCTGGCAGGTGGCACCTGCAGGCCTGCTCCTAGAGGTAGCGCTGGGTGTGGCAGGCGGTCGGCACCGGGTGCAGGTGGGGAGCCGCTGCAAGTGGGGGAGGCCACCCCACCCCCGCCGCTGGAGCACGAAGTCGGGTTCAAACCTCAGAGCAGTTGGGGGTCTCCCGGAGGTTGGAGGTCGGGCCGCCCCAGGACAGGAGGGAGGGAAGGAGGCCCCAAGCAGAAGCATCGCGGCTGAGGCTGACCTGAAGTTAGAGCAGAGCCTGAGTCGTCTTACATTTTGAAGCGATTTTCCAGTTCCAACCTGTTCTGAGACTCGTGCCGACAGCCCGGGGTGCGTGAGCACGGACCCCGGCAGGCGGCAGCAGCTACGGGCGCTCGGCACCCTGTGCCCCACGCTCCGCCCCCAGACTTTCCTGGACAGAGGGGATGTGGCCTCTCAGTCACAGGTTCAGAACCTTGGGCGCCTGGAGCCGAGGCCTGTGCACAAAGGAGGGGCCCCTGGAAGTCACCCCCACTCAGGGGTCTCAGCCCCCCTCCGCCCAGCCTCGCCCAGGCCTCCCAGCACCTACCCGGGGGCTCGGCCCTCACCCCACCCCCAGCCGGGGCCAGGTTCTCAAGGACGGCAGGTCAGCATCTTCCCTCCCGCATCTGGTGGGCAATTAAGAAAGTGGACCCTCTAAAAACTTGGCTTCTAATTATACAAATAAGTAAAAGGAGGAGAGAAAATGCTTTCTCTTTCCCAAGGCCTAATGTCAGTAATATGTAATTCAAACTCTGTATTTTATTATTTTGTTGATATGAAATATCTCAGTTGTTCAATTGTTTTTAACTTTTGAATAGACGATTTGCTTTTCGTTGAGAAGAAAAAAGGATTTCATCGATGTGGACTATTGCCAGATATTCTAAACCCTATTTTGGTTAAATTATAGCACCCAGATTTTAGTTAACAAAGCACATTGATTTTATATTCAAAAAATTTTTTATATTTAGTCTCTTAACCTTTTGTAATTCCCACCCACAGCTTTAAATGGTAGAACCCTTTTATGTTAATTGTTGTCAGTGGGGTGTCTGCCTCGGCCCCCCCGGTAATTTAAGCCCATTGAATCCTAATGCAGGTGCTGGTAATTGCGAGAGGGACATTGTCAGCCTGGCTGAGCCTGGGTGGTTCAAACAATCCCCTGTAAATTGGATTTGGGAACCTAAAAAAGCCATAGCAGTGAGGGAGAACCTCAGATTGCTTCCTTTTTTTTTTAATGCACAAAACCCTCCCAGGAAATGTTTCCAATTGATCTGAGTGGTTCCTCTTTTTCACTGTTGAACAATGGTTTTGAGTATTCATCAGATGGGATCTAGGAAGAATCATCATAATTATAAGATGATTTTAAAAATCAAGGTGCCCTTTGCTGCTAATCCAGTCTTGCCAATAAAAGTGGCAGAATGTGTAGCAAAGAACTTCTGGAAATTTCATTGCCTCTTGGGGTGATAACACGTTTTAATATTGTCTGCGGTTAATTATGGCAGAATAGCATGAAAGATGCACACTTTTAAAGGAACGTTTGTGCTATAAATGTCTTGTCTAGGAATCATCCCAGCTAGAGGAAACGTCCCAGAGAAATATAGAAAGATACCGCGTTGCTTCCAGGGCCAACGCAGTGGGTAACGATGGAGGTGAACTCAGGTGTGAGGGGGGATGTCTGCCTGGAACCAAGCGTCAGGAGGGTGAGGGGTGGGGGCCGCAGGACCCCGAGACCACAGCTCCTGGGAGCCGGGGCCTCAGGGGGTGCCCTCCCCGGGGCTCTCCTGGACACTGGGCCCTCTGGCCCTGCGGCGGCCCTGTGGCCTGGGAGCCCCAGGAAGGAGGAGGGGCCGGTCAGCAGGGCGGTGGGGGCCTGACCCCCAGGGTGGGTCCAGCGGGAGCCCCCGCTGGCTCCTCCTTCCCATGGATGGATGTGTGGTCTGGGGCCGGGCAAGAGGACACCAGCCCCTCCCTGTGTCCTGCGACCCCGAGGGCACAACCAGCGGGAGGGCCCCTGCGCTGCCTCGGATACCCCACACCCTTTGGCCCCGACAGCGGATCTCTGGCGGCCGTTTGGTGGGACCCACAGGGTGGAGAGCAGAGGGAGGCGGGTCGGCACCCAGGCTCCCAGTGCAGCCGAGGTCTGGCACGGCGGCAAATCTGCACCCCCGTGGGTGCTCGCGCTGGGTGCTCACGTGTCCTTAGGAGGAACCGCGCGGCGGGCAACCAGCCTGGCCCGCCCCCTTCAGCCCCCGTCGTGGCCTCGAGGTGAGGACATCCTGCCGGGGGGGCAGGTGGGCTCTTTCCCTATGACCTTGGGGGTCCAGGCGGTCTGCTGGCCGGGCCCCAGACCCCTTAGAACCACCAGACCAGCCAGGGATGGTGGCTTATTGATCTTCAACTTTACGTTCTGACAGGGGACCAAGAAGCAAACCCGACCAGTGGCTGCTGGCAGCTTCCAGCATCAGGGGGGGCAGCTCCTGCCTCGCCCCACGCCCGGGACCCCGAGTCAGCCCTTCTGCCGCCCACATGGGCGCCGCCCATGGGGCTCCCCGTCTTCTGTGGTCAGAGCCCGCACCTGTCTGCAGCCTCGCCCCAGGGGCTCTCTTGGGCACACTTTCTGCCCCCGTGTCACCTCACATGTCACCGAGCCTGTGGCCTTCCTGTGTCGGCCCCAACGCTGCCTGTGGGTCCCCGTCCAGGGGGGACAACCCAGGGCACCACACTGGGGTCAGGCTCCTGCACCGGCTGAGGTGCCGGTTGACGTGGCCACGGCCCAGCTGGCAGGGCACCGGGGTCTCGTGGTGCAGGCTGTGGCCTCTACGGTTCAGGAACAGCTTTAGCCTGGAGACTGTTGAGGGCGGCAGGCGAGTCAGGCACCATGACTTGTCCAGGGTCGCTGGGCGAGGGGCCAGGACCCGGCCACTGTCAGGAAGCTCGTTCTGAAGGCGCCGGGGAGGGGCTTGCTTGGGGGTCGCTGCTGTCCTGGAGGCCTGGCCTGGGGCCCCCACGGGCGGGGCAGGGTCAGGACAGGGTGACGCGGAGGAGGGGGCTGGGCTGGCAGGGCGCCAGCAGGAGGGGGTCGCCCCGGGCCTGCGGGGCTGCACTCGTGGGCCCGTGAATGCGCGGGTGAGTGCATACCCCAGGTGAGCCTCTGTACACGGGTGTGAGTGTGTGTGTGCACCAGAGCGTGGAGGGCCTGTGCACGGGGAGAGCATTTCCCGTGTGGCTGAGTCCTGTGTGCGAATGAGGCCGTGTGACTTGTGTGCACGCTCGTGTGTGTGCGTGTAAGTGTGTACTCGCAGCCCTCCGTCAGGGCCTGCTTCCCGGGAGCAGCGCGGGGAAGGGGGCGGCCCACCTGCTCCCAGGTGCCTGGCAGCTGGAGCTCCCGCAAGCCCTTTCTCGAAGCCTCAGTATCAGCACGTTTTCTTTTTAAAGGCAGTTTTCAGCTCTGTTCCCTCCTTCCCGCCGGGCCTCGGGCCTCATGCCAGCCCTGCCCTGTGCGGGGGAAGGAGGCCAGAGGCAGAGGCGGTGTGACCTGGGCCGTGCCCCACGCGCCAGCCACGAGTTCTGCGGCCTGATGGTCTCCTAGACACAGCGACAAATACCCCTCCACCCTTTTCTGGAAGAACAGAAGCACATGAGTTCTTTGTTGTTGAGAAGCACAAGCCCCCAGCCTGAGGCTGACTCAGTCCCCTCCGGAAGACAAGCTCCTGCCCCCGGAGACCCCAGACCTCCAGAGGCCCAGCGAGAGCCCCGCGCCGCAGTCCAGGCCTCCTCTGCCTGCTGACCGCCCCCTGCAGGTGGCCCTCACATTGGAAGGCAACCGCCGGCTGCCCCACTTCAGGCCATTTCATGGCCCCTGAGGCCTCTAACCAGGGCCGTCCGAGACCCCCAGGATGGATGTCGTCGAAGTGGCAGCTTTAGAAACGGCAACTTCCCAGCAAGTGAAAGGACACATCACCGCAGGAGAGACCTTGGACGCAGCGTCCTCGGGCCCCTCCCCACCCCCACTCCTCCACCCAGGACGAGGCCGCTGCTTAGTGAGCCGCGTGCAGGACACAGAGTGAGCACACGGGGAGCACAGGGGCCGCCAGCTGCTTTCCAGTCTCTAGCCAAGGACTGCGGGGACGGACAGGGACCCGTGGCTTAGTGGGCACCTCCAGGGGCCCCCGTGTGGGTGGCCGGCAGCTCACCTCTCCCTGCAGGGCTGGGGCCCCGGCACAGTCCTCCCCCGGGCCCGTGGGGCCTGCCCAGCCTTGCTCTGCCAGGCTGCGTGCAAACGGCTTGGCTGGGGGAGCCTCGTGGAGGCGGGGAGTGGGCGGGGGTGTCAGAAACAGGCTCGGAGAGAACCCCAGATTCGTTCCCCAGCCCTGGCAGCTTGCCCCTCGTGTTCCTCAGAGTGCCAGTGGGCCGGTCTGAAACCAGCAGCGTGCCCTCGACGGGGCAGGACGCCCCAGCGCGACGTCTCTGAAAAGGGGGAGTTTTCAGCCGAACTTCGGTGCGTACAGAGCATGCAGCTCCTTTCAGACAGAAACACAACTGGCAGCAGGAACGTGGCAGACAGAAAGCTCGGGCTGTAGGAACACGCATCCTCTCCCTGCTGAGCGTCCAGAGAGGACGTGGGCCAGTGGGGACGATGGCCTTGCTTCACAGAAGGACGGGGCAGGGCTTCCCTGGTGGCGCAGTGGTTGAGAATCTGCCTGCCAATGCAAGGGACACGGGTTTGAGCCCTGGTCTGGGAAGATCCCACATGCCGCGGAGCAACTGGGCCCGTGAGCCACAACTACTGAGCCTGCGCGTCTGGAGCCTGTGCTCCGCAGCAAGAGAGGCCGCGATAGTGAGAGGCCCGCGCACCGCGATGAAGAGTGGCCCCCGCTTGCCACAACTAGAGAAAGCCCTCGCACAGAAACGAAGACCCAACACAGCCAAAAAAATAAATAAATACATAAATACATAAATACATAAATAAAAATTTAAAAAAAAAAAAAGGACGGGGCAACACCAGGGTCGGGCTTCTGCTCAGTAACCGGTGCCATGGCCCCAGAGGCGGGGTCTGCTGACCTCAGCCTGGGGTGGCTGCCGGGGCCCGGACCTCGCTCTGCCAGGGGTCCTGATCCACAGGCGCCCACCACAGGGACTGGAGATTCCAAATGCCCACCATGCCCACCCCTCCCAGGCCAAGCCAGGTCACAGTCCCCTTGCTAGCCTGGAAATTCTCGAGTTTGAAAATCTCTTAATAAAAAAATAAGCCAAACCTCGCCCCCGGGCGGGTAAGAGGGCCCAGCTACAGATGAGGCACTATGTTCCCCACACGGTGAATTTCTGCTTCCGGGGCTGATTCTCAGGCCCGTGTCTCCACCCCAGGTGCAGGCAGCCTGGACAGACGAGGCTGAGGTGGAGGAGGGTGCCCTTGCAGGGGCTCCTGAGGGACCTGCGGGTCCAGCCCTGGGATCTCTTCACAGACAAGATCCGTGCACCCGCCTCCACCCCAGTCATGCCTACAGAGCAGCAGGGCCCCTTGGCTGGAGCTGGCTGTCCTCAGTTTCCCCCTCCATAAATAGGGAGACAACGACTCCTTCTCTAGGCTGAGGTGAGGGTTAAATGCATGTAAACCACATGGGAAGAGGTTAGCAAAGGATCTGGCCCCTGGAGAGTGTAGAGTGACCGTACTGTGGATGTGAGAACGATCCTGGTGGTGACATCAGTGATGGTGATGATGGTGGTGTTGTTAGTGATGGTGGGGATGATGGTGATGGTGGGGACAGTGATGGTGATGGTGGTGATGATGGTGATGATGATGATGACGGTGGTGATACTGAGGATGGTGAGGATGATGGTGATGGTGGTGATGATGATGGTGATGATGATGGTGGTGATGATGATGATGGTGATGATGAAGGTGATGTTAATGGTGATGATGATGGTGGTGATGATGGTGGTGATACTGAGGATGGTGAGGATGATGATGATGGTGATGATGGTGATGATGATGGTGATGTTAATGGTGATGGTGATGGTGGTGATGGGGATGATGGTGTTGATGGTGATGATGGTGATGGTGATGATGGTGATGGTGATGGTGGTGATGGGGATGATGGTGGTAGTCAGGGTGGCGAGGACAATACAGCAGGCAGACCTGGTCCTAAGGACACCTAAGGACTGAGGCTATAAGAGCCAGGAGGGACTGTCCAGGAGAAGCAGGCTTCACTCCTTGGGATGTCAGCAGCCAAACTAGGCATGGAAGGAGGCCCAAGGGCGAGTGTGTTTGGGGGTGGAGGAGCCGGTGGAGGTGGGCAGCAGGGAAGCTGGAGAAAAGCACAGGCAGATGGGGGCCCTGGGAGGTGAGGAGGAGCCAGGAGGAGATGGAAGAGGCCCCTGAGTCTGGCGCAGGTTGGGAGGGACTCTTGTGTGGCAGTGTGGATGAAAGGGGGAATGGGAACTGGGTAGGAAGGTGGGTGTGAGGGCCCTGAGCCCCTGGGGGCAGAGGCAGCATGAAGGGCTGGAGCAGGGAAGCCAGGGCATCACTCGGCTGGAGAGCTACCACTCGCTTCCTGTGTTCTTTCTCGAGGAGCCTGGCTTCGTTTTTCTGTAACAGAAACAATCCCCACTTGGTGTAGGATGCTCGCAGCTGGATCTTAGATGGGTTGAGTTGTCCAGAGGGTGCCAGGTGGGGTCAGAGGGCAGGACTCCTGGTGGATGTCCGGCCACGCCTAGGGGACAGTAGCCCGTCCACTCTGGTCCCTGCCGGCTCCAAACGGACCCACCTGCAGGGTTTTGAGCAGGCAGCCATGGCCTGTCTTACCTCCTCCTGGCCTGGACCATCTCCTGGTACCAAATGGTTCACGGGCGCCAGACTTGATTCCCGGCTCCAGGGTCAGGAGGGCAGGAGTGGGAGGGTCGAGGGGTCCCTGCTCCGCCTCTGGTCACCTGTGGGGCTCAGGGCGCACTCGGCTCTCCCAGCCACACCGCTCACCCCATCGACCAAGAGGACAGGCTGACCCGTTAGATGTCAGCAGCTCGGAGCTGCACTTCCCCCGCTGCAGGCATTTCTGTCACTCTCATCTCCCTGGACAGGACACACGCGTCCACTGCTGAGGCGAGCCCCTGCCCATGGGGTCCGCTGCGTGGGAAGTGCCGCTGGAACAGCTCTGCAGGACGCGGACGGCAGGACGAGCGTAGGGGGAGCCCGTCTAGACACGCAGAGCGCGCCTTCTGGCTGGTTTGCCAAATGCACGTGGAGGAGCCCCAGACAGGACCCAGTGAGAGTGGGGGAAGGCACTTCCTCTTTCTCTTGCCCTCCTCCCCACCCTCCAGGAACCGTGGCAGGGCTGGGGAGGCATCCCTCAGAGGTTTTTGCCAGACGTTAGGAAGCCCTCCGAGGCAGACACCACCAACAGGACCAAGGCCCGGTCCGTGAGGGGAGGCTCTGTCTGGGGGGCTCTGCATCCTCGGCCACTTCCCCAGGTTGGCAGCAGGCGGCCCGTCCAGAAGGGCACGGGCAGCGGCCCTTGGGCTGGAGACCTCCCTGGGCAGGGGAGCGTGAGAGTCGGGACATGTGCATGCGTGCCTGTGTGTGCACACGCGTGCCACGTGGGGAGACAGCTGACAGCGTCGGGGACTCTGGACAGAGGTCAGCAGGCCTGGTGGCAGGGGAGCCCGGAACAGATGCCCCCATGCCCTCTCTGCCTGCGTCCGGCTGATGAGAGACCCTCCAGGCCAGACCCCAGGCCACAGCAGAGCTGTGTGCGCCCACTGGACACACGGGGGTCGGGGGGCTGGCACGCAGCCCAGAGGGGGCCCTCGCCGGGGGCCTGGGCGGCTGGAGAAGGGGCCCGAGGGTGCCCACCTGGCCGTGCACAGCCCTAAAGGATGCCTCCCCCCGCCCCCGGTCATGGAGACCCAGGGCCCACGTGTCCTCCCTGCATGGCCCTCCCTGCTTCACTGGCTGCCCAGGTGCTCGTGTGTCCCTGTCTCTGCAACCCGGCAGCCCCTCGCTGATGTAGTCTGCCCTGAAGGCTTGCGCGGTGTGTCTGGTCACCAACAGACGGGATGGCTTGTCCGCTTCGGGCTGATAAGCTCTCAGGGGTTTGAGTCTCGCAAATGGAGGAAACATCCGGCCTAGAGCTGGCTCTCCCCCGGGTAACAGCCGGGCCTGCACGAGGTCTCTGCGCCTCTCGCCTCTGCGTCCTACACAGGTGATTAGCGAGTCTAATTGAGTCGGCTGTAAAAAGATAATTAATTGGCATTTCCCTCCCGGAGAGGTCAAGCTGCCCGATCTCCCTGGCCAGCAGTGACCTTTATCTTGCTGATAAAGCCATAATTGTTGTAATTAAAATCGACATAAAGGCTTCAGAAGTCACTCCCCAGAGCTGGAGTCTCGCGTCTGCTCGCAGGGCCGCCTGGCTGGGGAGGCCCCAGCAATGCGCCAGGAGCAGCCCCAAGGGCCCTGGAGGCCAAGGCGGGACCCGCCCCAGGAACACCGTCCCCTTTGGAGCATAAGGGGGTGAGGGCGTTGCTTCCTCTTGCGTGGCATCCTCAGGGCCCACGGAGTCCAGAGTGAGGGCTGATCGCTCCTCAGGGCATTTGATGCACTTGAAGTGGCCTCTCGGCCCGTGCAAGCTCGGCCAGGAGAACGGCTGGCTGGCCTGTCCCCAGGGGGGCTCTGCGGGGGCAGTGCCGTGGCCTCGCCGTGTGCCCGGCGGTGTCTCTGCGGCTGTCTGTTGTCAGAAGCGGGGTCTTGCCTCCCCCCGTGGGGGGGCACCCCCCTTTCCTGTTGGTGGTTCGGCCTCTCGCGACCAGGTTGGCCACAGAGCAGGCAGGGTGAGGAGGGGCTGCGGAAGGGGCCATCGCACCTGCAGCAACGTCCTGGGGAGGGGTGTGGGCAGGGGCCGGCAGGGCCAAGGCCCAGAAGGCTCAGCGGGGCTCAGCCGTAAGCGAGGACGGGACCGGCTCGCGCCCAGGGTGCAGGCGGAAGTCGGCCTGTGGGTCTGGTTGCGGGTGCGTGTGCTGGAGCGTGAGGCATGGCCTGGACGGCCGGACCTGAGACGGTGGCCGCAGCGCTGCGGGCAAACGAGGACCAAGAGGGTTTGGGGAAACCAGTATCGGGCAGAATCGAGGGTGTCGCCCAGGTTCCTGGCGGAGTAACCAGTGGGTGGTGGCGCCCGTCACCAAGGGGGGGACCGAGCTGCAGGAGGGGCGGGAATCAGGTCTGGGGGACCCAGAACACCAGGTGAGGAGACAGTACGTGGGGGTGTCCGCAGGGAGCTGAGACAGGTGAGGAGAGGCCAGTCCGCCCCCGGACGGCACATCAGGTGTCCCGCAGAGGGGCCGGGAGGGAGGCAGACGGGGCGGCGGGAGGAGGTCAGCCATGGCTGCTGCCGCTGGGGGTGGGGGAGGCCCGGAGCCGCCGCAGACGCGGAGCAGCTTGTGCTGACCGCCCCGGCGCTCCAGCGAGGCCGACCGGTGAGCCACCGCTCCTGGCAGGAGAGCAGAATCCGCGAGGCCTCTCCGCCCCTGCTGTGAGCTCCTCGCCTCCGTCCCAGGGGGTCCGAGCCCCCCACGAGGCTTTGGGCCTTCTCGAGCCCCCTCACCCAGGCCAGCATGCATCTCCCCAGCCTGTCTCCAGCCGGGCCTGGACACCACCCACCCCACAAGCGCTCCACACCGCAGTCCGTGCGCGGGCCACCTGAGGACGGGGTGGCCGGGGACGGCAGGCTTGGACATCACACAGCAGAGCCGACAGAAGCTGAGTGGCCCAGTGGACGGGCCAGAAACCCACCGTCCAGCCAAGACAGAGGCGGCCGGGAGCATGTCCGAGACGGGGGTCAGCGAGCGGGGCTGAGCGTGGCCAGGCCGGACTGCGCTCTGGGGGCCGCGGGGGCAGCGGCCCGGCTCCATGGGGAGCAGCTCGAAGGGCGAGGAGGACCCTGGGGTCCCACCGAGGGCAGAGCGGGCAGCAGGCGGGCAGTGCTGGGGCCCGCGAGGTCGCGGTGGGCACGGAGAGCGTAGTGGTTCAGAGTCGAAAGTACTTGTGGCAGAGCTGGCGTCGCTGGGGCTGCTGAGAGCAGAGGCGGCGCGCGGTGGGGGGGCACGGAGGCTGCCCCGGCTTCTGGCTCAAGCGCCTGGAGTGGGTGCCAATCACCGGGACGGCGGTGGGCGGATGGGGGTCCCCGAGCAGATGAGGCCGGCGAGTGGAGGCGGCAGGAAGCGGCCAGGCGTCCAGCACGGGCAGCACGTGTTTGTGGGGATGGGCACCGCTGTCTCCTGGGTCCAGGATCCCAGTTCCAAAGGCTGCCCCGCCGCCCTCCCCTCCTTCCCCTGTGGGGCCGTCCACTGGGGTCAGATGCACTTCCCAGCCCCCAGTCCCAGGCCAGGGTCCAAATGCACCTGAATCTAGGAAGATTCCCCCCCAGGACTGCAGACACAGCTGCCGCTGGGGTTTAAGCCATTTCGTGCCGGGCCTTGGAGCCCCCTGCCCTTCTGTCCCTGGACGGCGCACGGCGTGTCCCAGGGGGTCAGGAATGCCCGCCCTCGTGGCCGAGATGGAGGCGGTCCTGAGCCGCCATCGGGTTCGCCATGCCCTCTCCCCGCCTCGTCCACCCCGTTGGTTTCCGAGACCTGGGCTCCGAGGCTGCCTGTGATGGTCGGGAGGACGGGCCTCTTCAAACAGCCCTGCTGGCACCCAGAGCCGGGGGGCGGCAGCTCAGGCTGGGTGTGGACCGTCCCCCAGCCCACCCCCCGGCCCCCGGCCGCCAGCCCCTGGCAGTGGCGTTTTGCGGGCCCAGGTCTGAGGTTACTTCTCCAGGAGGGACGGCGGCCCCGGCAAGCCCAGCTCCGCCTGGCGCCACTAGCAGGGTCACCTTGTCAGAGCACAGCGCAGGGTCTCTATTGTCCAGAGGTGTTGATAAAAGAGGCAGGAGAAGTGAGCGCCTCGTGAAGTCGCGTGGAAGCCGGCGGTGCGTTAAGAAGTGGAAATGACGCCGTCAGCAGCACAGCTCCTGTCGTTGCCCAGGACGTAAATAGTGTGAGGGCAGCAGCAGCTAACGAGGGGAGGACGTTAGCAGAGAACGTCCTTGCGGAAGGGAAGACTTTCCTTTTTATAATGTGCCATAATGATGAGATGAAGACACCTCCGAGAGAAATAATTCCCCACCTGTAATTTGGAAATTCTTCCGGGACCCGTCTCCACCTCTCCCTGCAGAAGCTGGGCTCCGGAGAAGGCGCGTTAATGCCTGCGGCCCCAGGGCCCCATCCAGAGCATGGATGACAGACGCCCCTCCACTCACCCAGGGGCCCCCCCACCAAGGGGGGCCGATGAAGGGTCCACCGTGCGGACTCTGCTGGCAGGAGCGTCCAGCCACCTCCCGGAGGCTCCTCCCCACTGGTGTGCAGGGGCAGAAGGTGGGCAGCAGAGCCCTGAGTCCAGCCCCCATAGGACAGCGGGCCTGATGGGCCTGTGTTTGGGACGGTCCTGGGGTGACCCTGCACCAACGCCACATCGCAGAGTCCCCTGCAAGCTCAGCTGTCGGCCTCTGTGCAGAAAAGGCAGAGTGCGGAGGTGCGGGGCTGGGGCTGCACCCCTGTCTGTGAGCGGCCTGAGCACGGGGGCGGGCCCGCCAGAGGAAACGCTCCCTATCACCCTCACACCTTGGGGCCCCAGGGGGAGGAGGGGTGGAGGAAGCCGGGGTGAGGAGCAGTCCCAGGGGGCACCCGCTGCAGGACAGGCCAGCTGAGCCCAGCCCTCTGACATTCTCCAGCACTGGAGGGCGGCAGGGTCTCCTGGGGGGCAGCCGCAGCCCCATCCATGCTCCTCGCCGTCACGGGTGCAGTCTGACGTCACCCGCACCGGGCAGCCATCGTCCAGCAGGAATGTCCTCTGGTCACACTGTTCAGAAGCGGGCGCTGGGCTCTGCCTGGCCGAGCACAAGGCCTCTGACCTGCGGCCTGCCCAGGCCTGCCCCGGGCAGCCAGGGCCTCAGCCGGCAGGGGCCTTGCGAAAGGAGACCCTCCCAGCCCCAAAGCATAGCCTGCCAGGCCTGGTGGCAGACCCCAGATGAAGGGGCGTCAAAGGGTGTGGCCCCCAAAGCATACCAACCACGGAGCCTGCTCCGTCTCACCGGGCCTGGCCTGGCCCTGCCTGGGGATGGCCACGTGGCCCCACTCCGGGCAGTAGGGCCAGGCCCCCAGGGCCCCCGTGGCCACCGTGGCCCGACCACCTCAGCCACACAAGTCACGCTTCAAAGAGGCCACGTGAAATGTTCTTCCCAACTTTTGTTTTGTGGCACTTAAAGGGCCTTTTCGTTCTTCATTTTTCTGGAAAACCTCTTTCCCCTCAGCTGGGGGACACAAGCCCCGCTGTCCTGAGGACTGTCGGCCAGCAGAGCACAGCTGCGCCCAGTTCTCTGCCGTCCGCCTCAGGCCCCCTGCACCCGGGTACCACCCCATCCTCTTCCTGGACAGCCTCCGCGAGGTGAGGCGGGAGAGCCCCACGTGGCTCAGACACTGAGGCCAGCGCGGGGGGCGGGGGAGCGGAGCACCACGGGGAGCCCCTCCGAGCCCCACCCGCTCCTTCTATAAGGCGGGCAGCAGGCCCAGAGGCCTGGGCTGCAGAAGGACGACGCCCACAGTGCAGGACCCGCCAGCAGACAGCAGGTAGGAGAGGTCGACCCCACTCCCGGGCACCTGGGGGCTTGGTATGGCCTCCCCATCAGCTGGGCCACAGGCAGGGCCTCCCAGGTGTGTGCATTCGAGGACGGGGGCCCTTCTCCACCCGCCTGCCCGGTGTCCCCAGGCCTGGGCATGGGGGCCGCAAGCAAGACCTCTGTCTGCCCTGGCATCACACATGCTTCCGTGGCCTGGGGCGAGGGGAGCCCGGGGCCTGGTCCAGGACGGCGACGTCCCTGCAGCACCGAGGGCCTCGCCTGGGATGTGGCAGTGGGGGTAGAGCCCCACCGGCATCCCGCGGCTGTTCCACGTGGGGACTCGCTCAGCCAGGCCCGAGGCGTGTGGAGCAGAGTGGTCACAGGGGATCTCTTCCTCGCGGGGCCTGCGGGATGCTCCAGCATGTGGACAGAGGCCGGGGGCCACTGGGCGGGGAAGCAGGCCCTCAGGCGCTGGGCGGGCACCATGGGCTGGTGCTTTGTCTCCCCACATCCCTCCCTGCCCCACACGGCCGCTCAGGCCATAACCAGCCCATCCTACAGGCCGGGAGACCGCGGCTCGCCCAGGCTGAGTTGGGGTTTCTGTCTGACAAAGTGGGCAGGGCTGTGTGGGGAGGCGAGGGGACACCCCTCTGCTGTTCCTTCTCAGACACACGCTCCCTGCAGCGCTGACCCTGCCCCGCGGGAGGAAGGCTGGATTCCAGAGAAACTTCCTGGGAGCCCCTCACCCGCCCCCGCCAAGCCACACAGCCCAGCCCCAGAGGCTTGGGCGGGACTGACCCTCACCCCCCTCCAGACCCGAGTGCCTGGGAGCCCTGAGCACGGGGCAGCCCTCCACGGAGCCGCCAGCGCCCCGCCACCTGGGGCCCCCTTCACGGGTGGAACCTGTGAGGTGTGGCCACGCGGAGCAGACCCGGGCTGGCAACTCGGCCGCGACACCCGGAGAATACAAGCACCGCTCCTGAAAGATAGGAGCCCTCCTTCCCGAGACAGGCAGCCGGGCCCTGGGTGGGCGGGGAGGGAGGACACGGCCCCTCAGGGGCCGGGGAGGGGTGCCAGGCCCTCCGAGACGCTCGCCTGCCACCAAGGCCCGGCCTCCGACCCGAGCGTGAGGCTTGCCAGCCACGGGAGCCAAGGTCGGGGTGCCGTGGAAGCCTCTCGCCGCCAGCCCGGGGCACGCGTTGAAATAGCCACACAAGAGCAGAGGCTCGTGGGCACAGACGCAGCAACAAAACTCTAGGAAAAGGAGAAACGCAGGACAGATGGGCAAGGCGTCCACAGCACCGCCCTGAGATGCCGCAGCCGCCGACGCTCCCTGCGATTAGCTTGTTCATCGGTGACGCCAGCGGGTGTGGGACGGGCCGGGACACTCGGAGGCTGGCACGGGGTCGGCAGGCTGACAGGCCTTTGATCCCACTCACCAGGGGGAGCGGGGGTGCGCCATTTCCAGCAGAAGGGGCCCTCCTTCTGTGTCGTTCTGAGTCACGGTTTGTGAATTAAATATGAAGCTCACTGATAACCGGAGAAGCACAGACTCAAAACAAACAAAACAAAAAGGCAAGATCCCGTGAGACACGAGACCCCGCGTTGCCCAGTGTTTCGATCTCGGGAACACACGTGCAAGCCAAAGACTGAAACACCCCAGGAATAACTCACAGAGCTGTGCACAGACCCAGATGCTCAGGGCAAAACGGAGCTTGATTTGGTAACTGTGGCAACCCGGCAGCTGAGGTTGATGTGGAAACGTCTGATTTCAGCAGAAAGAAGCTTCTCACTGTCCGATTCTTCTGAGAAGACGGGGGAGCGGCCAGCTCCTCCTCCCGCCTGCCGGCCCTGCTGAGGGCTTTCCAGGCTCTGGAAATGAAATGCCCTCTGCTAGGGTGGGTACCGCCCCAGGAGGGCACGTCTGCGTCTTACAATGCCCCGTGCCCACACACTGGCCCGAGTGTGAGGCCTGGCCCATTCTCCCCGGGGAGACCCATCTGAGCTTGTTCTCCGAATATAGAAACCCCGGAGAGATATTTATAATCCTGAATTCTCCCACAGCTCCTGGGCCACCCCCTCAGCCGGGCCAGCTGTGGAGGGGCAGGGCCCCGTATGCAGAGCTCCCCACGGGGCCTGGAGCTGCCGCGGTTAAAGACACGTGCCGGTGTGGACAGGCAAACCCCGACCTGGCCCCGGCGCCCTGGCCCGAGCCCACCTGCCTGGCCCGCGTCCACCTCCCAGGCCCCGGGGCCAGTTCCTGCAGCCGTGAGGTCCTTTCCCCCCCGCAGACCCCAACGCCCCCACTGCCCAGACGCCCTGTGCTGACGGGCATTGGCCTCAAGACTTCCTCCAGGGCCCCAGCTCTGTGCCCCCGAGTCCCGGACCTGCTCTGGGTCTGCGCGGTCGCCGGCCCCATACAGGGAAGAGGTGGGGAGCCGGCCAGAGGGCCCCAACGCCTCCTGCTCTGTGTTATGGGGCGCGGGCCGTCCTGGTCCCTGCCCACCACCACTTCCTCGCACTTGTTCAGGCGTCAGTGCCCTGTGCCAGCCTCCACACCTGCCTCTGGACCCAAAAGCCCACCTTTGGGACTTCTGAGAAACCCATCCTCTCCAGCAGCCGGCTCTGGCAAATCAGAAGCACCTGGGCCTTCGGGTGTGCACTGAGAATTCTTGCAGAGCCGTGGACATTTGGTTCCCGCTGTGCCCACTGTCCCCACCCCCGCCAGGAGGCACAGGGCTCCCCGCTACCTGACCGGGGTAAAGTGACACCTCCTCCTGACACCCTTCGAGGTCCCAGGCTGGGGCTCAGGTTTGTGAATGACAGACCCACGGGGGGCGGGGGGGAGAAGGGGCGCGTGGGCCCCTGCAGCCGGCGGGTCCTCCTGAGTCCTTAGTGCCTTCTGCCCCGAATGGTCTCACCAGCAACACACGGCGGTTCCCTCCCCCACCAGGGCCACCGTGGGGCCACCATGGTCGGCTGGGGGACCCCTCTTTCTGTAATGGGCAGCTGGCCTGCAGGGCCTGACCCAGACGCCGAGACGGGGTGCAGGGCCAGTCGGGTCTCCCGCTGGCCCCCCACCCCACCAGGCTGGCTCAGGCAACGCAGAGGCCACAGGGCCATCCCCCGTCCAGCAAGGCCAAGCCCGTCCTGTGTCACCATCCGCATTTCCGCATTTGTTTATTGACAGTCTGCCTCCCAGCCCTGTGGCAGGGGAGGGCTGTGGGGGGGCAGAAGGAGGCAAAGCCTGGGAGGGGCCAGCACGGGGGCCGCCCGCGGGTCTCACCCTGTGGCAACCCTGGGGGCACAGACCACCGGTCACTCCTGGTACAGCCCAAGGCTGCCGAGGCCCTGCCAGGGCCACCCCAGACGAGGCTCTCCCCGCTCCCTCTTCTCCCCCTGCAGCAAACCCCAGAGTCGCCGTACCCTCCCGCCGGGGTGGTTACTCTCTCAGACGTGTCCATCACTCTTGCTAAAGATGCAGATATTGACAGAAGCTGATTGCAAACTGCCACAACTGCCTCCTGCTTGTTCCGAATCTCGGGCCAACTGGCAAACACTTGCCTGCAGACGAGGTCCCTTGAGGTGCCAACAGTCTTCATGGGAGCGAGACGGGGCGCGTGGATGCCTGGCGGGTGCAGCCCAGCCCTCACCCTCACCTCTGCTTGGCAGGCGCGCAGCAAGCAACTCTGGAAACCCTTTCCGTTCCCCCCAGAACCCGTCCACAGGGCCCTGAGTTTGGGGCCATCCGACACCTGGCCGTGACCACGGGGCCTCCGGGCTGGCCTGTAGGTTTTGGCCTCTAGGTGTCAGACCCCAAGGTCCAGGAAGGGTGGAAGAAGCCGCTGAATTCAGGTGGCCGCCACCCCCAACCCAGGGTGACCCAGGAGGAGACCAAGGGTAGGCCGGCGCTCCTCAGCTTCCGGGGCCCGCGGAAGTGGTCCAGGCGGCCGACTGTGGGGCTGGGCCCAGGGCGAGCTGACCTTGAGGCCCCAGGGCCACTTGACCCTCAGAGCAGCCCCGGCCGTGCCCACAGCCTGCATGGCCCCCCACTCAGCCGCCACCTTCCTGCCCTCCTGCCCCAGGGCCCCTGTGTGTCCTCCCCTGGTAACCCCTCAGACCCACAGGACACCTCACGTTGTCACTTGTTAGCTTCACCCATTGTCACCATCCAGAGGGTTCCAACAGTAGACAGGGTTGCAAAGGTGCCTCTCCATCCCCACGAGGACTGGGGTGACACAGGCCCTGTAACCTCAGAGCCGAGCGGATCTTTATTTCACGTAACAAGGGGGCAAGTTCAAGGGGAACCAGTTGCTGTTTGTCACAATGTTCAGGTTTAATTAAATTACCTTTGTGCTCCCTAAAGTAAGCCTTTCAGTGGAGGGAAGGGGTCCCGCTGGGGCGGACCGGCACCCTCGGCCTGGGGGTCGCGGCCTTCCCAGAGCCTGGCCGGCAGCCCACCAGGCCCCTGCCCCTCCGCAGACACGCTCTGACCATTTGCTCCTGCGGGTGCATGCCCGCCCAGGGAAGGGGCGCCCAGCCCACCGGGGGCCCTCACCACACAGACCCCGCCCTGTGGAGGGAGCAAGCAGGGTTCGTGCCCACCCGGCAGGGTTCCGGCCTGGAAGGGCCCTGCGTGTGGACGACAGGGGAGGCCCCGAGTCCTGGGGGTCGTACAGGGGGTGTGGCCGCCTTGAACTCCCCTTCCCCTGGGAATGAATGGCCTGCGTCCACGGGGCTCTGGCTCTTCCCGGCCGTCGCATACGTGGCTTCTTTGCGTCTCAGAGTCTGGTTCCTGAGTTGCTGCCCCACCACGGTCAGGGGAGCCTGCCCTGGTCCCCCGTCCCCGCAGTGCCAGACCAGGGGAGACGGCGTGTGGACCGGGTGGCCCCTCCGTGCGGCCCCAGGACCCAGGAAGGCCGGCGGGCGGCCCTGTGCCGTGCTGCTTCCCGGGAGAGCTCGGTCTCCACCGCAGGCCTTGCTGCATTCCTGCGGAGACATTCCTGGCGTATTACGGAATTTCACAGCATGACACAGAGCCCTGTCAGTTCCTGAATGATGTGAGACTGTGTCAGCTGCACAAGACAGAGTCCATTTCAGAACCGGGGGCCATGAGCCTGCCCGGCCACACGGGAGAATTCCATCGAATTGGGGAGCACGTGGCTCTGGTTGCATCTTCCCCAGAAATCCTGGATGCCGGCCCTGTGACAGGAGGACGCGCCTGCAGCCCCATCAGCCTGGTGGCTGCACTTGACCTTGCCCGAAACTGCTCAGCGGAGGACCAGCCGGAGCCTGACACACAGCGACCGGCCCTGCTCGCTCAGAGAAAAACGGGTTTCATTAAGACTTCCATGATTAGTCATTTAATCAGTCATTAGGCCAACGCAGATGGAGACAATTTTCTACTTGAATAGATAGTTGAAGCCCACAGTCCAAGAGTCCCCCACCTCCGCAGAGGGTCGCAGTGACCGCCGAGCCCCTAAGACAGGCTCTCGTCCCTTCTGAAAGGCTGTCCTCCCTGAGTCTGCATCCTGGGCTCCCCCTCCGCCCGCCGTCCCCCCTCCTCTGCCGAGTCCAGGACAGCCCTGGACGGGGGTGGGGCGCGGTCCAGGAACCACCGGGGTCAGCAGTTCCTGTCTCAAGCGCCGGCCCCCGCACCCTGAATGTGCTGGGCCCAGTCAGGAAGGCCCGGCTGGTGAGGCCACGGGGGGCAGACAAGAGGGAGCTGCACCCCCAGCCGTAGGGCAGGGACGGGGCCCCCCTCGGCCCCCGTGATGGAGTAAACGGGCAACTCCACGGCCACAGGCCGGGGGCTGCCTGCCTCTCCCGGGACCCCCAGGCCTCCCACCATACCCTCTGGCCTCTGGGGGCCAATTCTGGGTGCCCTCCCCCGACTCCGTGTCCTACACGGGGCTCAGCCCAGGGGGCCACAGGCAAATGCTTTAGAACTGAATCTCGAATGACCCAAAGGATCTCCATGGGAGGACCGAGGCGAAGCCCACGGGCCCTCTGCCTTCCCAGCCCTCGGCAGGGAGCTCCTCTGGGTGGGCATTCATGGAAGACAAGAGAAACGGAAGGTTCTTTACTTCTTTAGAGACTTTCAAAGACTGAGAAGTGAGCCCGTCTTGTCCGCAGGAATAACAAACCAGAGCAGGTGTGGGCCAGGCAGGAACAGCTGGCCGGGAAGCGCGTCTCTGGCGCCCTGACCGCTCCGCCCCCCAGCAGAGCGGGATGCTTCCCGCCTGACGCAGGGCTGGAAGAATCGCCCCGACGGCAGATGGGGCGGCTGGAGGCCCGACAGAGCCCTTAACCCTTCACACGCCTACCCCCAGGGCACCACCCACGCTCCCCCTGGCCGAGGGACCCCCTCAGCAGGCACCCCCAAACAGAAGACACCCTGCAGGCTTTCCAGGGCCTGGAGCTGACTGCCCAGCGGTGTCCCGCGGGGCACAGGAGCCTCTGGGAGAGGAGCCGGCTGGAGGCCCGCGCCAACCTGGGGCTGTGCCTGGGGCTGTGCCTGGGGCTGTGCCTGGGGCGGTTGCGCCAGAGCTCACGGCCCTGCGTGAGACCCCCTATCTCTCGGGGGTCCTAGGGAGGCAGCGACAGTTCCCAGCTTGGCCCCAAATCAGGGCCAGCCGCAGTGCTGCTATGAGCTGACTTTTAATTTTGGAACTTTGGTATGGGCTCCCTGCGGGGGCCAGAGAAGCCCCGGGGCCCACGCCCCAGCAGCAGGTTGGAGGGGCCTGGGCCGGCTTCTCTGCAGGCCGCAGACCCTCAGGGCGACAGTTTTCCCAAACTGGGGCCTTGACTGGGCCCTCTCAGCCGGCACATCCCGCGAGCGCTGGCGTGATGCGCCCGCCCACCCCCAGGACCCTGGGCCTTGACCCAGACTGCCCGGGGCCGTCCCCTGACCAGGCCACGGGAAGGGGTCCCCACCCTCTCGCAGCGGGTCAGCCTCGAAAACTGGTCCCCGTGCCCAGATAGACCTCGGGGGATCCACACCCCATGCCATGCCCTTGTGTCCACTTCAGAGACTGGAAAACAGACGGTCACAAGGGTCAGGTGCAGGTCTGACCGCGCCCAGAGCCCGCACCCCAGCCCGTCCCCCGCGGGTCTGTGGGTGGCCAGGCCCGGGTCACGTGGGCTGCTGGAGACGCCTGGCCCAATAGGGAACCAGTCTCTCCAGAGCGTGAGTCCCTTTCTCCCGTGGTCACAGGGCACCTGGCCAGGGGCTCCCAACGCCCAGCACCTCCTACACCCAGCTGCCCGCAAAAGAGCCGGCTGTGTGCAGGTGCTCCACGCGCCGGTGTCTGGCCGACCAGCCTCAAGCTTCTCGTCCAATTATGGCCCTTTTCTCACCTCCGCCCTTTGGATCCCCTGACCTGGGCCACGAGGAAAAGCAGTGAGAAGCCACGGGCCACGGAGCTTGGCTGTAGCCCCACACCCCACCCAGGCTCAGCGGGCATCGCCTTGGCAACAGCTCTGCTTAGGGTCAGACGTGCTCGCGGGAATTTCAGCAGAGAAAATCCAGGGCAGATTCCTAGGGCCTCTGTGACCCCAGTGCTGCGACGCACCAGCTCTGGGGACACTCTCGGGGCCTCCGGAAAGGAGAGGCATGGCCGTGGGGCCACCCGTGCCAAGAGGACAGCCAACGGACTGGCGGGTCCCTTGGGTAGCTGAGCGCCCGACAGGGACCCTCGCGGCAGGCCCAGCTTGACCACGTGTCCCACTGGAGCAGTCAGAGGGTGAGGCCCCTGGGCCTCGTGGAGGACTCGGGGGGACCCACCAGGGGAGCTTCACTACAGGCCTCGTGTCACAGGGACACATCTGGCAGGTCAAGACGCCTGACAAACGCCCCGGAAGGACAGCCCACGCAGCAGGAGCTCGAGGCCGCCCTCCCCCTGAGGAGCCCCACCCTTCAGGTCGGGTCACTGGAAGACAAGTCGGTGCTGTCCGGGCACCAGGCCTCGGTTTGGTCTGTAAATGCAGAAACGGACTTCTGCTTCCAGCCAAGATGGAACGCAAGGGGCTGGATTTGCCCTCCCACAAGTAAACAAGTAAAAAACTGGACAAGATCCAGGACACAACAGTCCTCGAGACAGTGTACATCTGATGTCGAGGAATGGGGAGCCATGACGCTGAACCATCGGGGTGAGCCCTCGGGTCCCCCAGCGCGCTGCCTCCGGGGTCTCCAGCTGTGGCGCAGGCAGGGGGCCCAGGCAGGTTCAGGGGTGCCCCGGGGGGAGACACGGAGCTGGGAGGCCCGGAAAGCCGAGGCGGCAAGAGTTCGCAGGATGGAGCCCCGGAGAGGAGAGAGCCCCAGAGTCTGCAGAGCACGGATCAGCCCGTGCACGTGAGGAAAGGAGGCCAGGAAAGACCCACCAAGAAGGTTAAAGGGAGTCGTGTCCAGAGCTCACACGGGCTGTGAAAAGTGCAGGCTCGTTCCAACAGCCGGGCCAGAAGACCTCCAAATTCACGGGGCGTTGGTACTCACAAGGGTCCTACCTTAAACCCCACCGAATGAACCTTAAAAGCAAGACCCAAAAGGATCACACTGTTTCTAAGTAATATAACAGCACCAAGAATATTTACAAGAATACAAAAGTATCCGGCACCCAAGAAGGTAAAACCCACAATGTCTAGCTTCTCATCAAAGATTACCAGGCAGAGAATGCAGGAAAGTACAACCCACAACGAGGAGAAAAACCAATCAATCAAAACTGATCCTGGACGACACAAGTGAAAGAATTCATAGGCAAGGACACTGGGCCGGCGGTAACTGGATGGAACATGGAAGGTTGAAAAGACTGAATCAAACGTCTGGAGATTGAAACGGCGATGTCTGAGGGAGGGGTAATGGCCACGAAGCAGGCGAGTGGGCTTGAAGACACGGCCACCCCAGATGAAACCCAGAGCAAGACAAGAACGGACACAGCAAGCAGATCTTGCTTATTAAACCCTGAGACGACTTCAAGAGGCCAAATGTGTACACAGAATCAGAGCTTCCAAAGTGATGGGGCGAGGAGGAGATGGAAAACATATTTGCAGAAATTATGGCCAAAATTTTTTCAAATTTGATGACAACTATGAAGCCACAGATCTCAGACACTCAAGAACCCTGAGCACAAGAAACATGAAGACAAGGACACCAGCCACAGACAGAGGGAAGGTCTTGGATGGGGGACTGCAGGACCTCGGGTGCACCCGGCCCCTCCCACATCCTGCCCCATCCCCACTCCACCCACACCTGGGTCACGGGTCTCCCCACTGACCCCACGCACGCTTTCCCACTGACCTGGAGTCCAGGTGGATTCCGAGAGGAAGTCCGTTAGTGGCCCAGCTCTGAGCCCTCCTGATTCCAGCGCTGTGCACACAGTGGGCGCACAGTCAGCATTTCTGGGCTCAGACAGAACCTCCACCTCACACACCGCCCGGGCTGCAGCTGCGCCGGTCTCCACGGGGCCAGGCCCCGAGCCCTCGGGTCTACCAGAACCGTCAGCTAATCCGCTGGCTCCTTCCTGGCTCTGCCTCTGTTTTCTCGAAGCCCTGAGGGTTCTGTAAAAACTCTCAGGGTTCTTGTAACCCCGTTTATTTCTCTTAAAGCTGGCAGCCTGACAGGCTCTGGTTATTCTTAGAGCTGAATACCCGCACTTCAGAATATTTAACGCGGCTCCTGGGTCCGAGCCAAGGCCCATTTTCCCCCACTGGAAATGAAGTAATTTTAAAATCTTTTGTCTTTAATTTTTTATCACCCAAACCACGCTTGAGGTATTGAAGCTTGGCAAGGGGTCAGAACCTGGTGGGTCACCAAGCCTGTGCCAGGAGCCCCCATGCTCTGCCCAGGCTCTGATGACAGGAAACCGCCAGCCACAGAGGGCAGGGGTGTGGGGAGCCCGCCCGCTCCCCTAAGTCCCTTTGCGGGGTAAGTCAGGGCAAAGCCCAGCCTGTGGCACCTGGGACTCTGTAGCTCCGGCAGCCCAAGGATTCAGGGTGGCCGTCCACACGGCACCGGCTCCCGTGTCCCCCGAGGATGCGTGGAGAAGGCTGGGCAGAAACGGAGGGTGCAGCCAGGGCTCAGCTGGGGCACAGTGCCCTGCCCTTCCCTGGAGGTGAGGCCCGGGTGGCCCTCCTGGGCAGGTGAGCCTCCCCTGCGGGGAGGTGGGGTGAGCCCATCACTCGCTGCAGAGCAGAAGCCGGCATGGTCAAGACGGAAACGTTGGGACTGGGCCTCGGGGCTGAACAGCTGTGGCCCCCGGGACCCCCGCGACCTCCTGTCTTCACCTGCTGCCTTTTCTCTCCTGCCTCACGAGGGGACACCGGCGCCCACGGCCCCAGCCCGCCTGAGTCCCGGCTGCCGCTTGTCACTTCTCGCTGGGAAATAAACGCAGCTCCTGTGTCCTCTCCATACAGACTCTACACATCCGTGAGGCCTCGGTGCAGCTCTGACGCCCACTTTTCAGAGCAGCCCCTGGATTCTGCACGGGCAGCGCCCGCAGGGGGGCCGGGACTGGGTTTGTCCAGCTCCAGCTCTGTCTCCATGCGTCTGTGGGCACGTTTGGGATCGGACGGCGAGGCTAGGGGCTGAGGGCCGGAGATCCAGGTCCCAGGGCTCGCAGGGACCCCCCTCCAGGTGCAGGCAGAGCGGAGAGGGGCTGGGGCACACTCCCCCTCAAAGGCAGCAGTGGGCCTGGGAGGACAGGATGGTCACACGAGGGCGGGCCTGAGGCTTCTGCTGTCCTCAGGCCCGGATGCGGGGGACCCGGGCAGTGCCTTCAGGGGCCTCCTCCTCTTCTCCCCGCAGGCCTGACAGGGTGGTCACGGCGGAGCTGGCAGCAGCAGCCTTCCCAGGTAGCCGGGCAGCGGGCGGACACGGCCGGGCGGGGCATCTCCAGCTGTCACTCCACGATCCGAATGGGTCATTTGTGTCGACCTCCAAACGCCCAGTGGGAAAGGGCAGCTCCCAGAGCTCCGGATGGGCCTTGGGTTGCACAAGGGTGCCCCCAACAAGGGTCTCTGGGCACCCCCGAGGCAGTACCAAGAGGGCCCTGGGCAGGTGGAGGGGCAACTAGCCGAAGGTCCTCACCAAGCCCCTCCCAAGGCTCAGCCCCTTCCAAGGATTGTGCGTGCCAGCAGGGCGCCTCCCTCTCCCCTCGGCCAAGGCGAAAGTCCCTGGCTCCTCGTCTCTGGGGTCCTGGTCAGAAGGCAGGCAGGCCTCCAGGTGTGGGCCCCCGACCCCTCGTGCAGCTGGGAGTGTTAGCGAGCCCTGCTGGTGGCTACAGCCGGAAAGGCCCCCGTGCACGGGCAGCGCTGGGGTTCCAGGCAGTGCCCCCGCCTGGCTCTTTGCGCTGGCACTGGTCGTCCTAACAACAGCTACACGTGCCTGCCAACTGGCCAACAGGGCCAGCCCCATGGTCACCCCCAACAGGACCCTGGGACCCTCGCACGCGCCCAAGGAGGAGGTGGCGGGGCTAGGCAGAGCGCGTGCCCCCGTGCAGCAGCTGGGAGAAGCCATCAGGGGACCGGCTGGACCGCCAGGCCGTGAGGGGCAAAGCCAGGTGGACGGTCGAGTCTCTGAGATGTGGGTCAAGCCAGGCCAGGCTCGGCCGGGCGCCGGGCCCACGGCGGGACCACGTGGCGGTTGGGCTGGGCCTTGGGTGGTTTCCGAGGCCGGCAAGGGGGCCCCTGGCCAGGCCCTTTCCCATCTGCTGGGAGAAGGGCCTCAGGAACAAGGTCAGATGAGGGCTGGGGCCCGGCTCTGCGGCCGCTGCCCACTGAGCTCTCGCCGGCTCCCCCGCCGGCGCCCTTGGCCGCGGCTGGTGTGGCTGCGTGTTCCCGGGAACACCTAGAAACCGGGCTGCTTGGAAACACTGCGGCGTTGCCATGCGCCGTTTTCCTCCAGGCCGGCCAGGGAGGCCCGGTGCCCGGCTGCGGAATGTGGGCCCCCTCCCAGCGGCCCGAGCCGGCCCCCAGGACCCCCAGAACCGTGGCTTCTTCTGAAGGAACTGACTCAAGGTCAAGCAAATTCCTGCCAGCCCCAGAGGCCCTTTCTCGTCCCGCCCCAGGCACGCGGGCCGTCCGCGGCTCCCAGGCTGGCCTGAGCCGGAGGGTAGCGCACAGCCAGGGAGGTGGCCTGTTTTCCACCCCGGGTGCTGGAATGTTCCCTGACGGTGGGAGCCGACTCCCGCGCCCCCCTCAGCTGCGGCCGCATTCCTGGTGGGAGCCCCGGCCAGCCCTGCGAGCTTTTTCCACGCTCCGGTGCCAGCACTGGCGGCCTCGGGCGGGAGAGGACGGTTTCCATGGCAACCTCACTTTCTGTTATTTCTTATTTTCTTTTTTATGGTTTCTCCAACTTTGAAGCTCTCCAGACAGTTTACAGACTGCAAGGAAGAAAAGTGTTTCCTTCTCTCCCATGTCCCCCAGCGGGCGGCAATCCCACCCCCAGAGCCGCCCCTTCCCACAAAACAAGCCAGACAGCCATGTCTTCAGAGGCTAATTATTTTTAAAAACATTCTAGAGGAAGTGAATTATTTTTCTCCTAAAAAGATAGGAAAGTATTTTCAAAAGAACCCCTGCCCTCAGCCACGCAGCCCCATCGGCAGGGTGGGGAGGCCCTGAGCCCGGCCCACCTTGCAGAGCTGGCACGTGTCCTCGGGTCCGGCCCCAGCTCTGCCCCAGGACACGGGGTGGGAGGTGGCTTCCCTCACCCCAAATGCACTCTTTCACCTGCGTTGCCCACCCAGCTCCCCAGGAGGAGAAGGGCCTGGAGCCCCGGGCAGGGTACCAAGGCGGGGTCCCTGGGTGGGGGTCAGGGGGTGCGGAGGATCTGAGGGCGGCGGGAGCCTGGTCCAAGTGCCCGCCTCTCGCAGGGGGGGGGTGTCGTCGTGATCCGTGACATGACCACCCCTCCGTTCCTGGGCCACACGCTGCCCACTGCCTTCAAACACCTTCAGGTCTCGGCGCAGGGTTCGGCCCTGCAGCCACGAGCTAGGGGGCTGCCCGAGGCACCCACCACTGGCTTTAATAGAACGCGCAACACCGACTTCCGAGGGACCCCTCCCCCGACCCCCGGACACATGTGGAGGCTCATCTGGGCGTCCCAAGGAGGGGCGGCCGGTGGTGGCTGGTGCCCTTCTCGGCTGGCACGTCTGCAACATCCACGCTCTCCCCGGGGTGAGCCCAGGCCTGGCGGTCCCAGTCCCCCGGCCACAAAGCCCTGCAGCAAAGCCGGCCCAGCTGACCTCTCGGCCCAGCACTGCCCAGAGCCCGGCCAGCCAGCGCCTGCCTCCCCGCCGTCCCTGCCTTGGAGGGTGGCTCAGGGGCCCCGCTGGCAGCCTGGAGGTCAGGACGGCTCCCAAACGAGAAATCAAGAGGCCGTAGGCAGGTGATTGGTTTTCCAGAAACCAGAGGCCGTGTCTGCAGGGACCGCTTGTCAGATTTTACAGCTGCCTCTGAAATGCACCCCCAGCCAATCAGCCAGGTCTGGGGCTCGGGGGATAGAGCAGGGGACACACCGGGAGGCCTGGGGGCGGCCAGACGTGCAGTCACGTGGAGGAGCCGGTGGAGGGGCCCGCACCTGCCAACCCCCTACTCGGGGTTCAACCACACTCCAGACCCCGGATCCAAAGCCTCCGCCCGGGGCCCCCAGATCTCCCTGCATCTGCACGGGGCTGGGCTCACCCCCTGCCTCGAAGCCCACGACCTCCTCCTCATCCTCTCCCTGACCACCTGCTGCCCTCACGGAGCGTGAGGAAGGGGGAGGGGACACCCAGAGCCCTCAGCCCCTCCCTCACCAGCACAGTCACCCCTGGGCCCGAGTGGATGGGCCCGAGCCCCCAGCCACGAGGATGGAGCTGCTGCTTCCCATCCGAATTGCCCTGCTGACCCCACGCCCCTCATCCCGCACCCATTTCCCTCCTATGCTTGCCATCTGCACCCTTCCCCTCACCAATGAGCACCCCACCCCCATTTCAGTGCTCAGAGCAGGGCCACCTGCCCCAAGGGGCTCCAGACACCAGACGTGGCCCTGGCAAGGCCCCCCATCCCCTTGACTCTCAGCCCTGGGGCCCGGGGCTTGGGCCGCCCCCCACCTCCCGGGAAGCTCGCTGGCTCCTGGTCTCCCCTGGCTTCAGCGGCGGTGGCACGGCAGCCCCTCGGGCGTCCAGGGCACCGTAGACCTGATGTGCCCCACACCCGCTCCTCCTGCTCGGCTGACAACTACGCAGTCTTCTGTCGTTAAGGCCCGAATCCTCCGCGTCCGCCTTTGCTCTGTCTTGCTCTGTGGTCCACGCCCCCACCTCAACCCCAGCAATCCTGCAGGTCTTCAAGGTGCATCCCCAGCTGACCCCATCTCACCACACCCAGCACTCGCCCTGCCCCTGACGTCTCTCCTCCACCAGAAGGTGACCCCACGGCTCGCTGCCCCTACTGCCCCCCTGCTCCCTGCGTCCTTCAGCCAAGCTGGGCACGCTTCTGCCTCAGGGCCTTTGCACTTGCTCTTCACCTCACAAGGCCTTCCCCACCCCAGCTCCAGCGACACGGCCTCCACGCTCCCCGCTTCCTCTTTCGTCTTCTGCACGTGTCACGGGCTAGGACGCCGTGCGTTTCACAGACCAATCTCCCAAAGGGTGGGCCTTTCTTCAGTTCTGTACACCAGCACAGCTCGGCACCTGGTGCAGCGTGTGGCCTACACAAGGCACCCAGCGGGTATTTGCAAGGAACGGGTGAACGCGGAGCACCCAGTCGGTGCAGCCGCTACTCCAAGCCGGGCAGTGTGGAGGCACTGGAGACAAACAGGCAGAGGAGGTGTGCAGGCCGGGGTGGCTGGTGGGGGAACAGCTGGAAGGATGGGTGGAAGGGCAGACGGACGGACGGACGGATGGTGGGTGGGTGGGTGGACGGATGGAAGTATGAATAAACAGAGGGATGGATAGAGGGATGGTGGGTGGATGGATGGGGATGGATGTAATGAGGCATGGAGGGAGCAGAGGTCCATTTGTCTTTAGGATGTAGGTCTATGTGGAATAATTATGTTCTAACGTGAAAGGCAAGAAGAGACTGATGATCAAAACCAATCCAAAGCCCAAGAACCCTTCACCCTTCCTGCTTTTCTCTTAGTAAGTTTCCCACCCAATTTTCCCTCAATACACCTGCCTCAATACACAGTCAGCAGATGGGGCGGCCGGGGTGGAGCTGATTCCCCTGCAGGACCAGGGGAGCTGAGCCCCGGTCCCAGGCGATCCTCCCCTCTGCTCTGTCCCGGCTCCCAGAGCAGGTGGAGCGGCTGGGCGGTGAGCCCCGCCAAGGGCCCGCTTCGGCATCAGGAACAGAGAGGAATGACAGCCAGTGAGGGAAAGGGGCTTCCAGGACCTCCACGATGAGGGAGTTGATGCAGTTCTGAGCCTGAGACGTGGGCTGGCAGCTGGGAAGCCTGGAGCAAGCCGCATCTGTCAGCCTCCTTCTGCTTCGACGAGCTCAAGGAGCCACAGATGCTGCCAGCCTGGTCCAGCAGGGCCTCCGCCTCTGAATGTCTGTCAGGAGAGGACAAGCTGCGGGTGTCCCAGCAGTGAGTTCCCAGAAGGGGCCCGTCCTCGGGAACCCCTGACTCCTGCATCATGCCTGGGCTCCTGGGGGCTCTACCCCACCCAAAGTGCGTGGAGGCAGACGGAGGGGGTGCAGGACGGCGCCCCCTCCGGAGGGTGTGGCAGGTGAGCTGCAGGGGGCGGTGTCCACACAGGGCTGCGTGAACCCCGTGGGTAGAGCCCTGGCCAGGACCCCATGCCCTTGAAAATCCCCTAAGACAGCTTCCTCCAGGCCCCGTCATCCACCGGCTCCACCCCAAGACTCGGCAAGTCGCTCTGCAGCTCCTTCTTCGCATCAAGATAAAACCACACTTCTGTCAAAAGAAAAACAATGAAAATGATGTTTCAATTTAAAAAACAAAAATGCTGGAAACAGAAGCAGCTGCTGTGTTTCCCACACGCCCGGGTCAGGAGGCATCTTCTGGGGCTGAATTCCAAATCAGCATCACAGTTTTCAGTCCCCAAACCCAGGGCAGCAAGTTCAAGGTCGCCGCCCCACAAGGACAACGCGGGCCTCCCGGGACGCGGGGCGGGGGCTGCCCATCGTGGGTGTCCCCGCAGACTTGGAGCGAAGCTGGCTGTTCAAGTTGGCAGCCTCTGCAAACACAGGGCCCACGAAACCTCCTACCTTCCGAAGCCCGAGGGCAGGGGCTGCTTGGAACCTGGGAGGTGGGGTAGGGACAGGACCGGTCCCAGGTGAAAGGCGCTGTCCCCTGCTCCTCCCCTCGTGCCCACCCTCTGCCAGGAGTGCTGGGTGGGGGGCGGGCGCGGCCCCAGGGACCCGCCCGGACTTCTGCTGAAGGTGGCGGGGTGCGGGGGGATTCAGACACCAGAGGCACCACCCCAGCCCGTTAGGACCCCCCAGTCCTCACACTGTGTCCCACAGACAAATCTGTAGAAAATCTGAATTCTCAAAAAAAAAAAAAAAAAAAAAAGAGGGAGGGTCAGCGGAAGCCAGAGAGGCTGGCCCGGCCATTACACCAGCTGGAGGAGGAGCTCGGCGGCAAGAGCGGGGTCCTGAGAGGGGCAGCACCCAGCCTGGACCACGAAAGGCCAGAGCCGCAAGGCGGCCACAGGCAGGGCCCTACCCGGAGACAGTGCCCCCAGGCAGGCGGGGGCTCTGGCGGGCCTGCCTCTCGGGGGCGGCTATGCGTCTGCCTCTGGCCTGGAGAGCCCCCCCGCCCGGGGTCTTCTCCTCAGAGGCAGGCAGGCCTCTTGGGAGTCTCCCAGGAAAGCAGCACCAGTGGGCCAGGTGGGGCCTCCAAGCCACCCTCCTCCACACCGGGATGGGGCAGGCAGGCGGACAGAGGCTGATGGAGGGCTGCCTTGAGGCTGTCCCCCACATGCCTTACACCCCAGGAGGCTACACGGGCTCCAGCAGTCTCAGGGAGGGGGCTCCTTTCTTCCCTGGGCCTCGACGTCCCCGGTGGACCCTCCTCCTGCCTCTGACTTCTGGGGCTGGGGATTGGCTCCGGATGGTCCACTCACGGAAGGGACATTTACCGAGTGACAATCACGCGCCTGAGTCCTAGCCAAGCCCCGCCAGGAACAGAGGACACCTTCGTTCCTCGACTGGAGTCTGGAGCCAGAGACGAGGGACACACACAGAGACGGGAAGAGATGGGAGAGGTGGGGGCACCTGCCCTCTGCCCAGCCCACTTCCCAGCAGGGCCTTGGCAGGCACAGCCCCTCAGAGCACCCAGCGGCGGCCTGGTACCAGACCTCCCAGCCTCCCCTCCCGCTGGCCGGCGGGTCGCCCAGGATGCCCCCGGCGGAGGCCTCCCTTCTCCGCAGCCCGGGCAGGCCGCCTGGTCTCGGTGCCAGTCGGGTGGCGAGGCCAGCTGTGCAGAGCAACCCCCCCGCCACCCTCAGGGAGGGCTTCCCGGAGGGCGCAGGGGGGCCAGCCCGCCAGCCTGGCTCCGGGGCAGCCTGGCCCGCTCGGTGAGCTCGCTGCTGGCCCGAGGTGCCCTGGGAGCCCTCGGTCCTGGCGGAGTCGGCGAGGGTCTCCAAGCCTGTTTCAGCGACACCACTGGGGGACACAGACAGCTGCCCGTGGCGCCCCCCCCCCCTTCTTGCCCCCTCCCTTCAGGGCAGGGACAGCCACTGAGGGCCAGCCCGGGGCCTCTCTGATGGAAGAGCCGGGCTGGGGCGGGCACAGGGGACCTTGGGAGGCAGGTGGGGAGCGGCTGCCGCGGGCCCCTCTCCTCAGGCCCGGGACCGCCTCGGGCCCTCAGCAAGCCTGGGGGCGGCCCGGGGGCAAGCGAGCCAGGCGGTGACCCACACTGGCCGCAGCTGCCCCAGCCCGGGCTCCTCTTGGCGCGAGGCCCTGGGTCTCGAGGCGCGGGCGGGCGCCCCACTGCCACGGCCGGGGACGTTCTCTGATGGAGACTATAAATAGGTCTGTCATGGGGACACCAGATGTGCGGTCTCAGCCGGCAGGCCAGCCCTCCCGCCCCACACGGCCCCTGAGCGGGATCGCTCCCCCAAACACGGACACCCGTCCTCCTGGTAACCCTCCCGTCCACAGGGGTTCAGAGCACTGCCAGTCAGTCGCCCCCGGCCCTGCCCCCTGCACACCCAGCAACAGGAACCAGGACAGGTCCCTCCCACAGATGCGGCTCCAGAGCCCAGTGGGTGGGACCACCTGGGGAGGGGCCCGGGAGGAGTGCTGTCCACCCCCCGCCCCCCCCTCCCCGAGCCCTCAACACCCCTTGGCCCTCCACGCAGCACAGATGCCAGCCTGGCCGCGTCAGCCACGGGGGCCTCTGCACCAGATCGAGGCCGGGCTGGCCCTCCAGGGGTTTCTCATCCTGTGGGCTAATCCTTGGTGAGCCCCTCTCGAGGACCCCACTAGAAAAGAGGGCAAAGGTGGAGCAGAGATGAAGGGGAGGCTTCAGGCAGATGCCCGGGTCAGGGCTGGGGGTGCACCTGGAGCACCACAAAGGCCCCGATCTGGAAAGAACCTGCTGGCCAGCGAGCAGCCCAGACCTGCTGTGAGCTGGGGCAGGGGGTGGGGGGAGGGAGGACCCAGAGGCAAGGCAGGGCCTGGGGAGGGGGCCCCAAGTACCGGACAGTGCCAGGGAGAGGAAGGGTGTGTAGACGAGGGGATTACCATCCTGATGACAGTGAGGCCTGGGGACAGAGGAGGCCAGGCCTAGAGAAGACAGGGACGGAGAGAGGGGCAGGGGAGAGCATTTCTACAGGGGGAGCAGGTCATGCGAGGCCTTCTCTGATCACATCCTTCAAGGCGCATCCCACCTCCCACCCTGGGGGCTGGGGTGCCCTGGGGCTTCCCCACCCCCACCCCCCCACCCCCGTCCAGAGGAGGTGCTTATCCCCCCAGCAGTTCTAGGGGACTAGGATCAACTCTGCGCCTGCATGGGGGGCAGTGGGGAGGGACGGGGCCCAAGGCCTCTAGGGAGCCCGGGCAGGGTTCTGGGCACAGGGATGCTTTTCCACACCGGTGGGAACGCGCTGCCCAAAGTTCGAGGGGTCTTCAAGGATCCGTTTTCCTTCGGACCTGGCATAAAAGGCAGGCAGTCCCCCCAGAGAAAAGGGCACCCAAGCAGGCTGAGCAGAAACCTCCTGGGGAGGGCGGGTTCGGATGCGGACCCCGGAGCAAGCCCCTCCCACCGCTCGGCCGGGAGGTGCAGTTCCCGCCTCTGCCGCCGGGGGTCGCGCCGACACCCCGGCCCCCCTAGGCCGCGCGGCGCTCGGATGCGTGGACACGTCAGCGCCCGCCCGCCCCCGCAGGGGAGACGCTCGGAGCGCGTGGGGAGCCCCTACCTTACCCCGGAGCGAGGGCGCGGGGGCTCCAGCCCAACGTGCCCCCAAGGCCCCTCCCCCCACAGGGTACCCCTCTGTCTCCCCCCATCGCGCCTCTCCCCAGCGCGCAGGGCGGGAGGGGAGGGGGCACTTCCTGCCGCCCGCTCCCTCCTTCCCGAGCGCGCGCCACCCCCAGGCCCCGGGCCCGAGTGCCCGGGCTGCGGGGTGTGGGTTGCCCCGGCCCGCTCCGCCCCCACCCCGATCCGCTCCGCCCCCACCCCGGTCCTGAACCTGATCCCGCCCCTCGCGGTGGGTGGGTGGGGGGGTCGATCTCGCGGCGGCGGGGGAACGCGCGGCCCCACCCCCGCGCCCGACGCAGGCGTGGAAAGGAGGGGCCTGGGCGGGGGCGGGCCGCCCCGTCATAACCCCATCTCCGACCCCGCCCCACGGCCGGAAGCGCCGCCGTGCCCACCCCCGTCGGAATCGGAGGCGGACGGAGCCTCGCGCCCCCCGCCGGGCAGGGGGAGGGGAAGTGAAACCGGGCAGCGGGGCCCGGGGGCCGCGTCGGGGTTTCTGTAGACGCGTAATCGGAAACTGAGGCCACGGGGCGGGGGCGCGGCAGCCGCGCGGCCCTTCCGGACCCCGGCCGCCCGCGTTCCCGCCGCCCCCGCTCTGCCGGGGAAGCCCCCCTCGGCCGCGGAGATGGGGCGCAGCATCCTCCCCTCTCCAGCCTCGCTGGATCTCAGGAGGCAGCTCCGGGGAAGGAAGTGGGGGGATCTGCCCTGTCCCGACTGGAGCGGGGCCTTCCTGGGGAGGGCGTAGCCCACCGCCCCTGTCCCCGCAGCCCGCCCCCCAGGCTCCTAGCACCGCCCACGAGGGGCGCACACCCTCCGGATGACTCACTCCGGCGGAGACACCCACTCCCTGCCTGACTCACTAGGTGCCGGGCCCCACACGGACACCCTGTGCTGGGGGTGCATCTCGGGTTCGCGCTCTGCACCCCCATCGGCACGTTTGCTGGGCGTCCGAGACCCGCGTGACTCGGGAGAGGCCTCTTGAGGTGCTGCGCGGCCTTGGCCCAGCAGGGCGTGGCCCCCGACCCGCAGCCCTAGACTCCGGACCGGGAACCCGGAGCTGCGTGCAAGGCAGGCGGCAAAGGGGCTTAGGTTTACCCCAAAAGGGCCTGCCAGAGGCCTCCGCACCCAGCCCGCCTGCCACCGCCCCCCCCACTCCCCGCCCGGCTTCCGGCCAAGCCGGAAGGAGCAGGAATTTGGAATGTTGGGAACCAGCATTATAATTCTCCAGGGGCTTCTCCGCCCCCGCCCTTCCCCCAGGGGTGGGCGGGGCAAGGGGAGGAGCCTAGTCTGCCTCCGACGAGGCGGGGTGGTACCTCCAGGGCCGGGGGCCACCCTGGCGTCTGGCCGAGACGCGGTCTCGCGGGTGCCGCGTAAACCGAGGCTGGGGGAAGGCCCGGGCGCCCGGCCCACCGCCAGCCTCAGGCACTGGGGCGCAGGAAGGCGGGGGCGAGGCCCGTGTCCTGGCAGGGGTGCCAGCAGGGAGACCGCACTGGGCGGAGGAGCCCCGACCAGCTGGGCCTCCCAGCACCGGTCGTGTTGGAGCAGCCGCTTGCCTTCCCGCCGGGGAAGCAGTTGTGGGGAACGGCAGACGCCCCCAGTGACGGGGCCAGCGACACCTGCCTGGCCGCGCTGGCTGCAGCCCTCTGGACATAACACCACCCTTCCCCGGCCCGGCCTTGGCAGGGAGCCTCCTCCACAAACCACCAGAGCCTTTTCTGGGACTGTTTTTCTTAGAAACAGGAAGTTGGGGTGTGGGCCACACGTCCCCCAGGTCAAGGCCCCACCGAGGGCAGAGCAGGGTGGGGGTTTGGACCCATGGGAATTCGCCATCCTGCCCGGCTCCTGCAGCCCTCTGGCGCCCGACGGAACCCCAGGTGTACGCAGACAGAGGAGAGGGGAAGGAAACAGGACGACCTGGCCTGGCCGCCCGGGCTCTGCTACCCACCCGGCGCCAGCCCCAGCACTGGGTCACTTGGGCCTCTCGGTGGCACCTCCACGAGTCCGGCCCCGGGCGTGTAGAGCGGGCGCACTGGTGCTCTCCTCCCGGCCCCAGCCCCGCAGCCGCTCGCCCGAGCAGAGCCTGCCCCCCAAGGCCAGGAGACACCTGCCCCAGACGAGATGCCGCAGCCGTCCTGGGCCTGAAGACCTGGGTCACTGACCCCATCCCTGGTGGATCAGCCCCTTCCTCTTCTCCAGCGGAGCTCCTGGGCCCTGCGTCGTGCTCACTGGGCAGGGTGGGGGGTCTTCTTCTCTGCTCCTGCCCCGTGTCTGACGCTTTCTCGTGCTCACAGGTGAGCATCTGTCCCGGTGGTCCCACTGCCAGCCGCTCTGGCTGGGAGCCCCACGGAGGGCACTGTGGACACAGCCCTGGATGCCTGACCCAGCCCGCCTGGCCTGGCCGTGCACCAGGCCCGGCCAGGGTCACCAGCTGGCCCCACCCCACCCGCCTGGCCAGAACAGGGAGGTTTGATTTTGGAGGGTTTCAGGATGCAGGCCTTCCTTCCAGGCAGGCCCCCACCCGCACCCTCGTTGTGGGCCTGGGGACCCCAGGGCCGCAGAGGATGGAGCCCAGGAGGGCCTGTGGGGTGGGCCCTGATGCAAGTCTGTGCACACTTGATGCCCAGCTTGCAGGGCGCCTGGCACCTTCTTCTCCTGACTCGGTGGAGGGACCAGAGGGTTCTGAGCGTGGGGGAGGGGTATGTGTGGGGGGAGGAAACCTGAGGGGCAGAGGAGGGGGAGGGCGGGCACCCCGACACTAAGCACGCGCTGCCAGGGCTTTCCCTACACGCCAGGTTGCAGACCGCACAGCTGCGCCCACGGCCTGCCTGGGTGCAGGGGGGACCCGATGCCACCTGCCTCTCTGGGGCTGCAGGGGGCACCGGTGACGGGGCGCTGCCAGGTACCTGCCTCCCCTCTCTGCTTGGGTTTGCTGGACTCAGGTGGCCTTGGACATGAATGCTCTGATGGGGGCCTTGCAGAGAAGGCGACCTCAGGCTCCCTTCCACACAAGGTGCCCTGTCCCTGGAGGTTTCCGGAACAGGCCTCCATGGCAGCAGGAGTGACCTGGGAGAGAGCTTGGGCCGAGCTTCCTGCCTGCAGGGGCTGCCAGGCCAGGCGCAGAGCAGGAAGGCCCGACCCCAGCCCGGCCGGACACCTGCCTGGCACAGGACGCTCCACGACAAGCCAGGTCGGGCTGGCTCCACCTGCCTGCCCACCCCCCTGCTGTGTGGCCACCTGCTCCGGGGCTAGGAGCCCCGGCGGCCCTGGCCCCTGGCACAGGCCTGGGCACAGATGGCCCTGTGTGTGAGGCCTGCCTGCAGGAGCACGTCCTCAGTCCTTGGGGGCAGGGGCCGGCAGGCACCCAGATCCCCAGAGTTCTGTCCCCGCGTCCCTCCCAGGGTTGCCCATCAGTGGGTGGGCAGACAGGAGGCTGCAGGGCTGCTGCCACCCAGAGCGCAGTGGGTTTCTGTGGGGAGGGGTCCAGGGTCCCTTCCGAGGCCCTGGTTTCACATCCTGCTGACAGCCCCACCCTTTCCTGAGGGCACAGACTGTCCTGGGGGCCGGGCCAGCCTCCCTGTTCCCTAGGGGATTCCACCTCCCTGCGGGGAGAGGGGGGATTACCCAGGTCACCCAGAGTGCGGCCAGGGCTCCTGGCCAGCCCCGGTGGACCACCAGCTGCCCGGCGGCCTGGTGAGCACAGTGTGGGAAGGAGGCCTCAGGGATCTCGTGAACCGCCCTAATCTGACTTAGACCCGCTCGTGGAGCCCTCCGACCATTCTCTTCTGGCCAGCAAGGAGGCGTGACCCTGCGACAGGACAGGCAGAGACGAGGGGGCAGGGGCAGGCTGGGGGCTGGGGTCTGGGGCCCACAGCTGGGCTCTGCTGGAGGTGTGGGTGGGGTGGAAGCTGGGGGCCACACCGAGGGCCAGGGGCTCGGGGAAGGGAGGACAGGCTGTGCCAGCTGTTGCTTAAAGGGCAGGCGGCTTCCTCTTTCCACGAGGGCGCGCCTGGCATCCGCCTCCCCGGATAAGGGCCCGGCGCTCGGCCTGCGGTTGCCCCCTTTGACCACAGGACACTGGGTAGGGGCTGGGGGGGCCAGACTGTGGCTCTGGGGCCGGCAGACTAGAGGGGTGGGGACCGACCCCAAGACACAGGCAGGCACAGCTGAGAGCCGAGGGGGCCGGGGCGGGGCCCCCAGCTGCCAGTGACGGAGCAGAAGTGAAAGCCGGGGGTGGGAGCCACGGGGCAGGGACAGAAGCTGGGGAGGCGAGGGGGTTCTCAGGAGCACCCCGCCCTGGGCTCGCTTCACCCCAGGCCTCGGGGGGACTTGGGAACTGGCTCCAACGTGGGGGGTGGGCCTGCCGAGAGCTGCCGGTGCAGGGACACTTGCTCCAGCCCAGGGCCCTGGGCAAAGGCCAGGCTGGGGGATGGCCCCTTGGGTCCCTACAGCGGCCCTTGCTGGTGTGACGGTCCCGAGCCTGGGGACCCAGAGGTGAGGGGTGGGGCAGGGGGCTGCCAGGAATTCCCGAGGAGGGGTCCCTCCCTCCCCGAGGGTCTGATCTCCTCTCCCTGAGCCCTCGGGGTGCCCTGACCCCTTCAGCATGGGCTCGGGAAGGGGGTTCTGAGCTCAGACGGCTCCCATCTTGTCTTCTCTGGGCTGGGGGTGCCCAGAGCCCTTGAATGCCATCAGGTTACACGCAGAGGTGAACCCAGAGGTGAACCCAGAGGGAAGCCCAGGGCAGCGCAGGAAGACGGCAGAGCCCGGAGCCCCCGGGAGCTGCCACCGGCCCAGCTCCAGACCCCCGATGGGCTGAGCACCACGCTGGCCGTGGACTCCCCCAGCCCGTGGACTCCCCCAGCCCCAGAGGGCCCCCAGTCTCCCTCGGGAACACCTCCCCCACCCCCCCATTTCCCTGGCCGTCAGAACCATGGGTGTTACGTGGACCGCCCGAGCGGGGAGCCAGGGTGGAGCCGGGGGCCGAGGGGCTGGGCGCTGGCGGCCAGAGGTGCTCTGGGGAAGGGTGAGGAGAGGCCGTCGCCAGGCGGAGCCCAGACCGAGGCCTCGCGTCAGCTCTGAGGACAAGCGCAGACTGCGGAGCACGTGGCACCCACGCAGTGGAGACGGTGCCGTGCAGGGGCGGCAGATCTGGACACGGGACATCACCCCCAGTCACACCACCCAACCCTGCTGGGCTCAGTGGAGGTCGTGAGGAAGGCGTGCGTGTCCAGCGTTGGGAGTGGCAGGGCCTCAGCTGCCCTCAACTGGTGTCCATGCCTGCAGTACCCCCGACGGGCCGCAGCGGACGGCTGGCCACTCAGGAGACCCCAGAGGATAGTGCTGCGCAGCACCCTGGATGTCCAGGCAGAGGCAGCGGTCAGGTGGACGAGGGACCGCACGGCCCAGTAACATGGCCACAGCGTCCGGCCACCGGCCTTTCTCCCGCTCTCCTCGCTCTCCTCCCCCCTCTGGGTACGTGGGCCAGAAGCGCTCCCTGGGGGCCATGCCTGCCTCATCTCTTGCAGGGCAGTGCCCCAGGGTCCAGCCCTGCCGGGGGAAGGGGGCCCTCAGATTCTGACTGATGGCCCTACAGCTCAGTGGAAGGCCACTCCTGAGAGGGACAGTAGTCAGGCCCAGGTGACACCTGCACCAGGGGGGAACAGAGGGTATCGGGGCCTTGGCTGTGCCCCATTCAGGTGGGTCTGTCGCCCACACCACTGGGCCCAGGGCCCCAGGCACTGCTCTCGGGTCCAATGCACGGGCGGGAAGGGGGTGGGGCTGCAGCTTAGGGCCCAGCCTGCCTCCCTTCCCCTGACCTGTCCCCGACCCTAGGTGGCACCCCATGACCCTGGACCTTGGGGCAGCTTTCTCCTGGGCCCTGCTGTCCCCCGCCCCAGCCTGGCCTGGGTGGAGTGGGCTTCTGCTTCCACACTACAGGCCATCGTGCACCCCTCCCCGGGGGCTCCAGGGGAGCACTTCTGGGCCCAGGTCTGGGGGGCTTCCCAAGGCTGGGGAGAGGAGTAGAAACCCGGGAGCCCTCCCAGGCTGGGGTGTGTTTTCTCCAGGTGACCTGTGAGGCCCCACGGCCTGGGCTGGGAGGCCGGACCTAGACGGCAAAAGGAAGCCTAGTGAGGTGGCACCCTGGGGCCCAGAACCAGGGGCGGGGCTGGGGCGGGGCGGGGCTGGGGCGAGGGGGTCCTGGGGAAGCCCCCAGGTAGTCGGGCAGGCGGGGGGTGGCCCTCTGCTCATCCTTCAGGGCAGCACATTGGGGTCTGCGGTTCTGATGCCACCTGGCCCCCTCCCCGTTAAAGACGTGGGGCAACTCTGCAGGGAGCTGGCCATCTACCCCCGGGGGACAGGTCTCCAGGCCCCATGGGGGACAGGCCAGGAAGGGCCCCCAGCCGACGTCCACAGTACAAGGAGGAGCCGCAGCTTGGCGTGACCTTGAGGGAGAGGGATGGAGGGCGCCCCAGCTGGGACCTGCCCGCGTGTGCCCCGTGTCCACTTGGGGTCAGTGGAGACTGAAAGGCCCCAGGGTCTGACCGACCAGAAGACAGGCGCCCCTTCCCGGGCTCAGGCCTAGATGGTGGCTGGAGGAGGGGCAAGGAGTGCTGGAGAGGAGGGGCTCTGGGGTGGCCAGGCGAGCGAGTACCTTACGATGTCATCTGTTTGGGGAGGGGCGCCAAAGGACTAACGGGTACACAGAGAAATAGAGAAATATGCCAAGCTCTTTTTTTCTTTTTAAATCAGGCATTTATAAACAAGAAAGCATACATTAATTACATAAAAATAGTTTTCGAATAGTGAGTAAGTCATCATATTGTCATTAGCAGCAGCAAAGGAGAGAAGGGGACGGCGATGCAGACGCTCCAGGCGGGTACGAGGGTGGAGCTGTGGTTTTTTTCCTTAATTGAAAAAAAAAGTGTCGTTTGTGACTCCTGACTTAAAGCAAGAACAAGACGGCCTCCCCCAGCCTGGTGGGCGCGGCAGGCGGTGTCGCCCAGAAAACCGGCTCGAGCCGGTGGGCATGTTCTGCCTCAGTTAGAAATAACCCAGAAAACAAGACAGCTACCAGGTAAGAAGAGAGTCCCGGCAAAGGACCCACCACGTACACGTATGATACACGAGTATCAGAGGAAAAAATATTTACATGGTCGCTTTGTACATCGGCGAGTTCTGTACGAAAAGCAGGATATTATGTGAGTTAGCTGCTCCATAGATATGAATGTTATTGCTGTTGTTTTTTCCCTTCGTTAAAAGTCTTCTTTCAGCATAGAAATAATGAGTGATTAAACTGAATACACGATCATTTCGATAATGGGTATTACACAGGGGGAGAGTCAACAGCCTACGGGAGAGTGCCTCTTCAGAAAAGAAACGCAACTGCAGCTGCACGGCAGGAGCCCGGGGACCCTGCCCCCGAGGACGGGGACGAGGACAAGGGTGGACAGCCCCATGGCCGGCCTCGCCCAGGGGCCGCCACCGGCGCTGGCAGGCCAAGGGACCTCGGGGCGGGCCTGAGTCCACCGCCCCACCTCCAGCTCTTCCCGACAGCTGGGGACCAAGCCGGACAGTGGCGGCGTAGACCCGATGGCCGAGACGTGCGGGTGACCGGAGGGGACAGAGCGCGGGCGAGGAGGCGCAGCGGCCCCCACTCGCAACTTGGAAAAACGTATCTCCCTCTGGAGCCTAAAAACTCAGAAAGTAAACGGAGCAAAGCAGGTGGCCTCGGGCGGGTCCCGGGGGCCCTGCGATCTCACTACGGATTTTCAGACTTGGCAACAGAGCACAGCCGCACAGAAGCACACTGACACGCTTAACGCTTTGCTCCAACTAAATCATTTACTTTCCCTTGAAGAAATGACCGCAAAAACACAACTCTGGAAAAACAAAGCTAAACACAGCATTCTGAGTGTTGCGTGACACAACCGACCCTCTACACGACACGGTAATAATGCCCATCGGTGGATATACGTATGGCAGAGGTTTTAAATTCCATGCATACAGATTTAATAACTGCAAAGAAAAACAGAAGCAAAAAAATTTAAAAAAGAACAAAAAAACAAAAAACAACAACAACAACCAAACAAACGCTGCATATACACGATGTCCCTTTTGCATTGCACTTTAGAAGGGGGGCCGGCAGCACCCGGCCCCCACCCAGTAAACCAAGGGCAAAACCCCCCCGACGATGCCGTCACCCGGTCTCCGCTCCACTCGGCGGTCGCGGCACCACCCCCGGCCACGCTCGCAGCTGCCGGGGTGCTGGAACGGAGTCGGGCAGAGGGTTCTGGTAAGATCTCTCCATGTAAATAAATACCATGATTTTAGGACGGGCAGCCACCTCGTCTACTGGGAAATCATTTTTCAAGCTTGGGCATAAGAAACCTTATACAATTCGCATACAGTTGAGAGTAAACGAGATTATTTGGAATAAATGCAAGTAACTCATTGTGATAGTGGCAGATTCAATAGCTACTGAAGACATATTTTGGGGGTAAAAAGACAAGTCAGGGTTTGCTGTACAAGATGCTGGAAGGCACAGAACTACCCCCCGAAGTTCAGTTTTTGCATTTTCGTTTTCGTGTGATTCCCTTGTTCAACCAAGCACCAGAGGGGTTTCTAAACACTTGAGCACTTAGGATGTGAATGCTCTATAAATCGGTTTGCAGTATTTGAAAGTAAAAACCTCAGTTAACTGGGGAATAAAAAGAGAAGGGAAGATTTTTGACAAAGTGCAGTTCTAAATATACGTTTAAATGAACAAACAAACAAAAAGAAAAAGTGAAATAATGCTGTGTTTTGTTCCAATGCTGCAGCCTCAGTCCCCAAACAGAAGGAGCAACGCTTGCCGAATTGAGAGGGTTGCCTGGTCGAGGGCGCGTGTGCCCAGCCAGCGCGGACCCGTCTCCCGTAGCCTCCAAGCACACCTGCGGACACACCTGTGGAAGGCGGGCGGGTAAGGCGGCAGTGTTCCAGCTCATCGTGCCTGCGCGGTGCTCTCCGTGCCCTTCCCGGTGGCAGCACAGGAGACGGGGGTCCTTATGGCTGAAAAAATAGACTCTGGAGAAAAACCCTTTGTGTTGTCACGCGGCCGCGGGCGCGGACGAGCTGCGATGGCTTCGAGGGGCAGGGCGGCTGCCACCCTGGCTCCCTTGCGGGTCGGGCTTTTAAAAGTTAGTCATTAAAAAACATGTTGATTTCTTTGAATATCAAGTCTCCTCATGGGTTTTAAATAGCTTATCACAAAAGTGTAAATGTTAGAACGATCCGGCAAGCGGAGGGCCAGCTGCAGCTACCGAGCTGGCCTCGGCTCCGGCTGCAGTTGGGGACCGGCTTGCTCGCTTGACCTTGGCCAGTAGAAAATTTTGCAGTGGATTCCAAAAGTATGTGGTTCCAAACACTTGCTTGGTTCTAGGCACAGTAAGACGTTGTGCTATATGGACCGGGGCTGGGGGGGCGGGGGTGGGGGTGGGGAGCAGCCCCGCCGGCACGGAGCCCCCAGCCCCGCTGCCCGCCCTGCGGCGTCCGCCCCGCACAGCAGGCAGTGGGTCCGGCTAGGGCTCCAGCTCGGCCGTGCTCTCGCCGCCCGTGGCCTCAGAGCGGGGCCGCGGCCACAGCTGCTCCTGCAGCCCCTTCACCACCTTCTCCAGGTGCTCCCGGGCCTCCCGCTCCCGCAGGAGGTCAGCCCGCAGCTGCTCGCGATCGGCCTCCGCGTGCTGCAGCTTCACCTGCAGGTCCTCGATCTGGAAGGGGACGCCCCGCGTCAGCCGGGCCCGCTCCCCACCTGGCCGCCGCCCTGGCCCCGGCCTGACCCTCCGGCCCATCACAGGCTCGCCACACCCGCCGCCCACTGGACCCGGGCTGGTGAGGCCGGCAGGGCCTGGGGGAGCTTCCCGGGCGGCAACAACCCTGCCCGCGGAGACCCTGAGTGGGGGAACTACCCGAGCCCCGAGCGCGGCGGCCTCGCGCCTCTCAGCCTCCTGGGCCCGGCCCGGGCCCCCGAGGCGGCAGTGAGGCCGGAGCAGGGGCTACGTGGACCCCGTCTCCCGACCCCAGGCCAGGCAGGGCGGCCAACTGGGACAGGCTGAGACTTTTAACGGTGCGTGAGGGTGTGGGTGCAGCCCTCCCCCCAGGACAGGAGGTGAGGAGAGCCTGGGGCCAGGACACCCCCGTGGAAGGAGAACCCCAAAGCCCAGCAGGGCCGGGCCGGCCTGCAGGCTCCCCACGCCCAGGGCGGCCCCGCGAGGAGGGGAGGGACCCTGAGACGCCGACGGTGCACCCGCCCTCCCGGCGGCCCACGTACCTGGGCCGAGTACTTGGCCCGCAGGCGGCCGGCCTCGCAGCCCTTGTCGCACACGCGCGCCTGCCGCGCCTGCTCCAGCTCCCGCTTCAGGCGGAGCCGCGCCTCGTTGGCCTCCTTCATCTTCTTCTCATTCTCGGCCCGGAGCCGCTCGATCTCCTTCCGGAGGCTGCGCTTGGCCTCCGTGGCCTCCCGCAGCTTCTCCTTCTTGGCCACGCGCAGGAACTCCAGCTCCTGGGGCGAGGGCGCCGGCTCAGGGGCGCCCTCACGCCAGGCCTCCCCGGCCCCGGCCCTCCTGTGCCCACTGCGCACAGCCCGAGGGGAGCCCCTGGGGCCGGGGGAGGGGGCTCACCCAGGCATCGCGCCATCTGGGGGCCCCGGGGACCCTATGCGGCCGGATGGAGAGGCGGCGGCCCTTTTCGGGGTCTCACCCCCGGCCCCCAACACGCTCACGGATATGCACGTGGGGAGCCACACCTCCAACCAGAACCAGGAAACCGGTGCGGGTTTCCGAGAGAGTGGTTGAAATGGGGCTCTCGGGGCTGGCAGGGCTGTGCTGCGCTGGGGCCACGTGTCAGACGCTGGCCGAGGTGTGAATGCAGCTGAGCCCTGGGGTGACAGACCCGCCCTCGGCAAGGTGGCGCACAAGGCGACCAGGGGGCCGACGGCACAACCGCAGGGTCTCTAGCCCCCCCCGGGAAAGGAAGCAGTCCCGGGTGGAGTCGCCCGGAACCGGTGCGCGAGGGGCCGGCGGGGCAGCGCCCGCTCCTTCCCCGCACACTCGTGCCCCCGCCGGCCCCCGCCCGCCCCACCTGGTGGAGGCTGCGCTTGGCCTGCAGCGCGGCGCTCAGCTTCTCCTCCTGCTTCACACGCATCTTCACCACCTCGTGCAGGAACTTCTCTTTGGCTTCCTTGGTGTCCAGGCCGCCCTCCAGGGCCTGCCGCAGGTGCTCCAGCTCCACCTCCAGCCCGCTGCTCGGGGCGTCGGCGGGGGCCGCAGCATCGGGGGCGCCGGGGGCCGCAGGCAGGGCAAGCAGGCCTGGGGAGCTCAGGTCCTTGGCGGAGCCGGATGAGGTAAAGGACGGGGAGGAGAGCGAGGACAGGGAGGAGGTGACTGCAGGGGCAGACAGACGGAGGCGCGGGTTAGCAGGGCGTCCGCCCCCAGGAAGGGCCGGGCGGGCGCCCCCCCCGCACCGAGGGCAGGTTTGCGGGCCGCACTCACACTCCTCTCTTCCCTCCACCTCCACCTCGGCCTCCGAGTCCTTGTCCTCCTCTGGGGCAGGCCCGGGTGCCGGCGTCTCCGGGGCTCCAGGGGTGTCCACCGTCAGCTTCCGCTTCCGAGGCTGGACGCAGCTGGTGACGGGCTCGGGGGCCCGGGAGACGACCGTGGCGCAGGGCGGGCTGCTCACCACCTTGTGCTGGGCTGGCGGTGCTAGGGCCACGTTGGGGGCCACGCCCGTCTCAAAACTCTTGTAGGAGTAAAAGCTGCAGGGGTGCGGCGGGCGTCGGGCCCTCGGCATCTGCCCCCCCGCACCCCCTTGCCCCGCCCCTGTACCCCTGCGCCCCTGCACGCCTCCGCACCCCCGCTACACACCACCCCCCATCGCGGCCCCGGCTCCCATGGACCGCGTGAGGACGCGGACACTACAGCCCGGGGCCCTGGGGGAGCTGCAACACGGCGACCGGCCACACCCAACGCAGAGCGCACGGCCAACTCCAGACGCCACTGAAAATCCTAGCTTCCCCCCCGCCCACCCCCCATGCCATCAAAGAACCAGCACTTCTGCAACTGCCTCGACTGGAGGGCTGGGGATCTGACACACAGCCTCCAGACCACATGCCCGTCGAGCTCAGTGATGATTAAAGCGGGAACCTGCTTCCCCGGCTGGTTCGGGGCCCCGCAGCAGGGTCAGGCTGAGCTGGGACGCGGACATGCCCATCACAGCTGGCGGGTACTCACCTGTCTCGAATCAGGGCTGGGAGGTGTGGGGAGAGCTCTTTGTCACTCGCAGAAACCGCAGGGGACCAGGGTCGGAAGGCAGAGAGGCGCTGGCGAGGGTGGATGCAGCCCAGGCTCTGTCGGGAGAAAGGCGCCGTCAGAGGCCGGGCCCCGGGCCGCCCCGCACGCCCGCCCCGCACGCCCGCCCCGCCCCGCACCGCACCGCACAGCACCTTGCTGGAGGAGCCGGCCAGAGTCCGCAGCCAGCCACACTGCTTGTCCTTCTCAGAGGACGTGGGGTGCTGGGAGGGGGCGTCGTCTGCTTTTCTTACGGAGGCCGGGGGCTCGGAGACCTGTGAGCAACACAGAAGTTCCCGTTGGCAGGTTGTGAGGGGTCCCCCGGGGCCCGGCCTCAGACGCAGCGGAGCACGAGGCGTGTCCAGGGACGCGTACACCCTGCCCGACTCGTCACCCAGGGCAGGCCCGGCCCCACAGCAGTGCTGCACCCACGCCCACCGGGCACTGGTGCAAGACAGCAGGAGGGACCCCTGCTCCTACCCTCGGGCCACGGCCGGTCTGGAAGAGGCAGCCCGGCGGGCAGGCTCGCTGGCCGAGGGTAGGGCCCTGTCGGCGCCACCTGGAACTTTCCAGGGGTGCCACGCAGCACCCCCAGAGTTCTGGATTTCACCACATGGAACTAACTTCGGAAACTCCCTGTGGGCCTGGGGCAGCTGCACGGTGGGGCTGGCAGGGCAGCCCTGGGCCGTGCCCCCTCCCCGCCTGAAGGAACATTCCCAAAATGAACTGAGTGTGTTCAGCTTGACAAGGAAGCCCCCTCGACTTTCCCAAGTCTTGCTGTCAGGGAAGGAAGCTTGGGACAGCGACCCCGGGCCCAGCAGCCGCGCGTTGTGTCTGCTGGACGCTGTGGTCCAAGTGGCCTCCTGGGCTGGTGTCAAACTGCCCCCCAATCTGCCGGCACCGGAGTCCTGAGGACACAGGGTCCCTCCCCAAGAAAACAGAACAGTCTTTGGAGAAAGGACGGTGCCTCCCACCCCCGGCCGGAGCCTGGGCGTGTCCAGCAGGCCACTGAGGGCGAGGGGCTGGGGGACAGTGCCCATGACCCCCGGGCCTGACCTCAGGAGGGGTGGGTGGGATGGGGGGGAGGGGCTCCTTCCGCCCCAGGGGGCACTTGGAGAAAATACTGAACCCCAGAACTGGCCCGAGGGTCAGCAGGGCCATCACCACAGAACTCAAGAGACAAGGGGCAGGCTGGGCCAGGCCCCCCAGGGAGAAGGAGCCAGCGCGCGCGGGTGTGTGCGCAGGGGGCCGCCCCCGACCCCGCAGCCAGGCTCCCTAACTCTGCTCCAGGCACCGTGTAGCCCCCGGGCCCCAGACCTGTGGGACTGGACGGCGAGGCTCTGGCCTCGGTCCCCGCACGGGGCAGCTGTCCCAACAGCCTGCCCACCCAGCCCCAAGAGACGGCGCGGGGGTCCCACAGACAGCGGGGACCGTCTGCTCAGACCTGAAAACACTCACTCCGGAAAGAGAGGCCCACTTGGTGCTGCTTTTCAGGGGAAAGGAGTCGCGGTGATGCCTAGACCGGGCGACACCCACAAGGGTGGGGTTTCCTGTCTGAGCCCAGTTCTCAAGGGAGACAAGCCACAGCGGCCCCGCCGGCTCCTCCGATTCCGAGAAACCTCAGGGAGCCTCGTGGCGGGTGTCAGTGCTCCGCGCGGCAGGGGCGGCTTCCCACTTGGGAGAAGGGCCGGAGCCTCCTGCCCCCGCCTCACCCCGAGCCCTGGTCCACCCAGGACGCAGGGAGGCAACTCGGGAAGCCGAGCAGCCCGTGAGACTCCCGACCCCGGCGCGCCTGCCGTGAAGCTCAGCCAACCGGTTACGAAAGTGAGGAAGCAGCGGAAGAGAAGCTTGTGGACCGAGGCTGGGCGGGCGCGGGGCTGCCAGGGCCCCGAGGGAGTGTGGCCTCCTCAAAGCCCTGGGAAGGACGGGCCGGCGACAGCAGGCGGTCGGGGACAGAGCTGTGCGCGGCGATGGCCGCACGTCCCCCCTGTGCGAGGAGGTGAGCCTGTGGCCCCTGGCTCCTGACCCCGCTGGGCGCCTCGAAGCCCAGGACGCTCCCCAGCAGCGGGGCTGGGAGCCCGTGGCCACGTCCCCACACTCAAGGACCCGGGTGGGAGCACGTGCCCCGTGCACACGCCCCAGGGCAGGGGGGTGTGCTGCCTGACGGAGAGGCCTGTGGGGACAGCGCCAAGACGTGGGTCCCAGGAGACACCCCGCCGCCACAGGGTGCCGTCACCACGGAGGACAGGACACGCGTCTGCCCGTAGGGCGCTCCCCGCTGTGGGGTCTGTGCGTCACCCAGGGACCTGTGTACGTCTGCAAGGATTTGGGGGTACAATTTGGGAGTGCTGTCACTCCCGTGACTTTCATGTCCGGCCAGGCCACGAGTGTCAGCCAAGTCAAAGGCACCAAACCGTGGGGTCCGCGGGATATGGGTGGAGTGGGGTCTGGACGGCTGCTGGGACTGTGGCCACCGCCAGAGACCAGCGCAACGGCAGCAGGCAGACCGGGGGGGGCTTCCAGCGTCCCCCACCTCGTGCTCCCAAGGGCCATACTCAGTGCCTGAGCCCCAAAGGCCCTGCAGGCCAGCCCAGCCAAGCAAACCTGGGGGCTCCTCCCTGCAGGCAGCAGGCCCTGGACCCGCCGCGGAGCAGAGCAGCCTGCACCCTGTGCTGAGGCCCAGAGGTGGGGAAGGGGCGGAAGGAGGGCTTTGGGCCATCGAAGACGAAGCTCACCCTGGGTTTCCGAGTCCCCACCCCCAGCGCTGCACTGAGAGCCCCAGGGTCCGGCAGCACGAGGGCCTGGACGCTGGGCCCTGGCCTGCACATCTGGGGACCTCAGGAGCCCCCGGATGCTGGCAGTCCCCACGCCATGGGCCTGCCCTGCCGCGCTACGCTCCGTTTCTTATGCCCTACACCTTGGACATCTTAAAACAAAGCGACAACGTACACGAGGCAGGAAAGAAAGGAGAAAGAACATTCCAGATGCAGCTTGTGGCACCGGGCTGAGGCCTGAGCGCACAGCGTGACGTCTGCACACACAGAGCGCTGGGGCATCCCATCCTCCGTGTTCCCAGCTCTGGGGCGACCCTGGCAGTACAGAAAGGCGGATCCCACTAACCGCAATGCAGGGCCGGGGGCCAGCAGGGCACAGAGCCGCCCAGAGCTAACCTGCACGGGACAGAGCAAGGGAAGCCCAGCAGCAAGGGCAGGACCAGCCCCAAAGGGCCTGGGGCTCGGAGAGGAAGGCTCAGACTCACGGCCTCGAACACAGACACGCGGGCAGGGCTGAGGGAGATGCCGCCTGAACACAGCGCAGCGGGGCTGCCCGGGCTGGGCCCAGCGTGGAGCACGTGGGAGGAGTGAGCGCCACCCAGGCGCTGCCCGGCGGGAGCAACCGGCCACCCAGAGCACCTCCCTGCTCAGGTCCACGACTGCATCCGCGAGCCCCCGTGGGACGTGCGGGTGACAGGGCTCCACCCGCCCATACGGGCGCCGCGCTGCCCTGAGACCCGCCACCTGCGCGGAGGCAGGCTCTGTCCAGGGCTCCCCGGGTCACCAGGATGTGGGGCCTCCCTGCACCGCCCAGGGGGCACACGCACCTGCTCAGGGCCGCGCACACGCGAAGCTCAGCTGTGCGGGCTGCGCGCTGGCAGCCGCAGGAGAGCAGTAAGCACCCGCCTCCCTGCGCCGGGTTGGTCTGTGTTCTCGCAGCGCAGAGGCGTCCCCTCTGGCCTTGGGGCCTGAGGCCGGGACGCCCGCTGCCCTGGGCGCTCTGCAGGGCTGAGGGCGGCTGGTACCCACACGCCCTCTGGTCCAACAGCGCTGGACGACGCGGCTGGGGAGCAGGTGGGAGCGCCCACCCAGTGAGGCCTGCGCCGCTGGCCAAGGAGCACGGCCTGGACGGAAGACCTGCCCCACGGAGGAACGACACTTGGCTCCCCCAACTCTTTGCTGGGGGCGGGAGTTCTGCCACCTCGGGGACCAGGCCCAGATGAGGGTCCGGCCAGGCACTGTGCTCGGCCAGGAAGCGACACGCACTGTCCAGCCGCCAGATCCTGGTCGTCAACTTGTTAAGAAGAACAACATCAGCCTCGGTGTCACCCCCTGCCCCCCAGGCCCGGGTTGACCCAGCCCAGCCAGCAGCATGGCGCGCCTCCTGCCATCAGATACAGGAAGAGCGCCAGCCTCTCCCTGGAGGCAGCGAGCAGCCTCCACAGATCAACCCGGGGGGCCAGGTCCCCACCTCTCGGGTGTGAGCACACACCTTCCAGGTGAGCAGGAAGCCCCCCGGGAAGCTCACACAGAGCTAGGGGTGTCCTCCAGATGCATGTGCCCTGCTGTGCAACGTACCTGCCTGCACCCCCTCCTCCACGCCCTCCTGCACCCCCTATGTCATCCCCTCCCCATCACCCTCTCCCGCACCCCTCCATCATCCCCTCCTCCACCTCTTCACCAGGCGGCGGCTAGCGTGCAGAGCTGCCGTGCGAGCTGGGAGAGCAGCCAGTCTCAGGCTGACCTGCAGGCAGCGGCTCCCCTTTGCCAGCTCACAGTCCGACAGATTCTGCACCAAAGGCCCAGGCAGGCCGTGCTAGGGGCTGGGAGAGCGTCTCACCCACCGTCCAAGGCAGCTCTAACTTCAGGGAAGGGCTCCGGGAAGCGCCGGGAGGACCGGGTGGGCGTGGGGAGAGTGACCGCTGCTGGGTCCCGTGCAGAAGGCAGAGGCCGAGGGGCAAGACCACTGGCCGCCAACCTGCAACACCAACTGCTCCAGGAAGCTGTGACGACGGCCAGTGCGGGCGAAGCAGCAGGATCACCCAAACGCCCAGGCCCCCGCCCAAGGGCCACCGGTCAGGACGGAGGCGTCCGGGGCTGCTGGACCGGCACTGCCACCGTCACGAGCTCATTTTCCACATGGCGGGAAAGCGGTTCCTTGAAAGGACACAACCCAAACCTCCCCTCTGCTTCTCACGTCCTCACCCGGCTCTCTCGGGGTGTGGGCGGCCAGGGGCGGCCCCTCCCGGCTCCCGAAGGCCAAGACTGTTTCTGTACAGCTTCCCTCCGATAAACTGCTTCCTTAAACCATCTCAGAGAAAACCCGAAGGTGAAGCGTCTGGAGGAACCATGAGGGCTCCAACGGTGTGAGCCCCACCCCCAAGGAACTGCTTAGACGATACCAAAGCACAAGGAACCAAAGGTGAAATAGGAAAGGGGGAATTCAGCAAAATCAGAACATTTGTGCTTCAAAGAACACCATCAAGAAAGTGAGAAGACAACACACAGAACGGAAAAAACCCTTTGCAAATCACCTCTGATAAGAGACCTGGATCCAGAACACACGAGAACTGCAACTCGAGAGAAAAACAACCCAACTCAAGGGCGAAGGCCTTGGATAGGCGTTTCTCCAAAGAAGGCACACACACACAGCCAACAAGCACATGAAGATACTCAGGGTCACTGACCATCAGGGAAACGCACCTCACACCCATTAGGACGGACGGCTATAGTCCCAACCAGAAAGCAAGTGTCGGTGAGGATGCAGGGAAATCGGGAGCCTGTGCGCCGCTGGCAGGGATGTGACCCGGGGCAGCTGCCGGGAAAGCTGCTGTAGAACCACCCCGCGACCCCCAGTAAATACCCGAGAGGACTAGAAAGAGGGACTCAGACCTGGTACCAGAATCTAGACCAAGTGCACAGGAATATCTGTTACCTCGTACACCTGCACGTGAATCTACAACCATCTCAAAGAGAAAGTAGAATTTAAAAGAACACCATGAGGTGCCCCTTCACACTCACTAGGACGGCTGTAATTGTTGAAAGGATGGACGCTACAAAGCGTCGGTGAGGATGTGGAGAAACCGGAACCCTGTGCGCTGCTGGCGGGGAGGAACAGAGCTACAGGCGCCACGGGACAGTCTACAGAACTGCCACACAGTCCAGCAACTCCACTCCTGGGCTTTACTCACGATTACTGAAAACACACCCACAAAAAAATCAGACACGAGTATTCACAGCAGCATTATTCATAATAGCCAAAGAGCGGAAACGTCCCAAGTGTCCATCAGTGGGTGAATGAAAACCCAAAACGTGGTCCCGTCCATCCACACACCGGAGCATTGCTCGGCCTTGATGAGGAGCGAGGCACAGACACGCGACATGGTGGAGCCGTGAGAACACGGCGCCCAGTGAGAGGAGCAGACACGAGAGGCCACACGGTCCCATTCCCGTGAAACGTCCAGAACAGGAAATTCCGCAGACAGGAAGTGCATCGGTGGGTGCTGGATGATGGGGGGCCCACGGGGTACAGGTTTCTTTCAGGGTGATGGAAATGTTCTAAAAGTAGACAATGGGGATGGGTGGCATATACTAAAAGTCACTGGATCATACTCTTAGAAAGGGTGCATTTTATGGAATTACATCTCAATAAAGCTATTACTAAAAATATCTATTAGAAAAATAAGATGAACTGTTGGTTGAAAAGCCAAACCACTGAGGATCGAGGGTTCCTGACTGAGCAGCCCGGGGAGCCGCTCAAGGCCCATGGCACCGAGACAGCGTCAGAGGTCAGGCAAGGTCCCGGCGGGGCTGGCATCCACTGGGCAACTGGCCGGGCAGCCAGGGCACGTCCAGAGTGACAATGTGGCCCTGGCCAGGGTTCCATGGCGGGTGGGTGTGGGGCTGCACACAAACGCAGAGGCTCGGCACGGAGGGCGGCCCCGAGGTCCTGAGGCCCACCCCGGCCCCCGCCTCCCAAACCCTGTGGCCCGGCGTCCTGGCAGTGGGCGCCCCAGAAGCCCCGCCCCGGCTGGCTCTCTCAAGCCTGGTGCCACTTCACAGGTAGGGTCAGAGGGCGCTGCTCAGGCCGCCGCCTCACAGAGCAGGGGGCAGGAGAACCTTCAGCGCGTTGGCCGGCATCCACCGGCTCCCCCCACCAGCACCCGCCCTCTGGCCCTCCCCGCTCTGTGCCCCGACCCTCAGCAGCTGAAGGCCCAGGTCCCCTGCCAAGACATGGGCACGTGGGCACGCCCGGGGTCGGCACCCAGGGGCAGCACCCTCTGGGGAATCAACTCGGCATCCCCTGTGGCCCCATCAGCATCTTATGAGCCACTCGGAAGACAAAGCAGTCCCCCCGCGGCTCCCAACCTCAGGGACCTTCCACCCACAAGAACGAGCCTGCAACCCCCAGACTGAGGCCTCAGAGCCAGCAGGGCCTCAGAAAAGTAGTGAGAGACGTTCTTACAAATGTACAAATCGGCAAAAACGTGTCTAAGGAGCATTTTTTTTAAAGTTACAGACGTCATATGAAAACCACTTAAAAAAAAAAACAACATAGCAATCTTATAAAAATAAGAAAGAAAAAAAACTTAGGAATCTTAATACAACACATCTATTTCTAACTGAACCTTAACATGGAATTCCACTCCTAACTGATATTGCTGAGTTAGAAAGTCACTGCTGGTCTGGAGCTGAGGCAGGACTGAGGGTCTGTCACCCGGATTCTAGGTGATGAACAAGACACACACTGGAAGCATTCCTGGGATTTCCAAGCCCCAGGACAGGACCCAGGGGGATCTGTCCCCCAGAGCAGGGACAGGTGAGTGTAAGTGACCGCAGCCGGGCGGGGGCTCAAGGCGGGGGTCCAGGGAGGGCACGGGCGTGGGGCAGGGGTGGGGGCAGGGAGCCTGGGGTCTCCCCGGGACCCTCAGAGAGCCCCACGGTCCAGCTGCTCCTTTTGCGATCTTCCTGTCATTTGGCGGATCAGCAGAAAAACAGCCAGGACCACAAACGGAGACGAAAAGTTCCTGCTGGGCAGCATCGGGCCTTCACAGCAGCCCGCCCCCCCCCCCCTCCGACCCCCGCTGGAGCCGTCACAGCCGTCAGGCTGGGACCCCCGGAGATGGGCGGGGGCAGCCGCCGCCAGCCCCGCTTCTCGGCCCCGGAACCCCCGTCCGCACACTCTGACACGGGAGGAGACAAGCGAGCGTCCCCTCGGCGTGGCGCTGAGCCCAGGAGGAAACGCCCACGTCACGTGCTGGCCCAGGAGGCCCACCACGCAGGGAAAGCCCCTCAAGAACCCATAACCACGGACCTGCACGGACCCCTAAGGGGGGCAGACGCCCACAGACCCCACACGCAAGGAGCACAGGGTGGAAGCACCCAGAGAGACCCAGCCGGAGCGGAGCAGACACAGAGGGGAGCTGCGCGTGTGGGTGGGCACCAGCGCCGGGAGGCACGTGGCACCCCGCAGAGCGGCCCTGCTCTGCTGGACTCTCCCGCCCGGGGTGAAGCCGGTGCCCGCGGGGGCCGGAGCAGCCACGTGGACCCACCGCCAAGACCGGGGCCAGCCCTGCGGGGCCCCTGAACCCCTGCCCGGGGTGGGCGCAGCAAGGAATTGCAGGCTCCTTCCTGCAGGGGTGCCCGCCTCGCCTCAGAGGGAGGCCGCAGAGGAGAGAGAGTGGCTCCCCCGGGCAAGGGTGGGGCTCCGGGCCACCGCGTCCCACCTAGGCTTTGGGACAAAGTCCTGCCAACACCACCCACGTCTCCTACAGCGTAGCTCTCAGCCCCCATGCTTGGGACCACTACCTCTAAATCAGCCCAAGGGCTACGTCACGGATGGTCCTGCAGATTTTACAGTTCTAGAAACTGCAGAGCTATTTTTGTAAGTACCATTAATATTTTCCACGTGATAATTCATGTTTCATATTATGCTTAAATTAACCTATTTTCTGATTATTGTGGTACAGAGGAAGCAGATTAAATTTGCAAGACAACCCCAAACCCCAAAATGAAGTGAAAATAGCAGTTTTACAGATTTGCTTTGATTTTTTTTAAACTTAAGTGGGTCATCTTTTCTGTTACTTCCACACCGTCGATGAGAAGAATAAGTTAAAACTTTTCTAGGGAAACAGTCACTGCCCCTCCCCCGAGAACCAGACCTCAGCGGCTCTCTGCTGAGGGGTCCACATTCCCTCCGCAAGGAGGAACCTTTGGCCTGGCTCCCAGAGGGAGGTCCTCCCACCCCCCACCATCCCTCCTGCGGAGGAGACTGCGGGGAGGGGACGGGAGGGGCGGGGCTCCGGGAAGGGGTGTTCCTGAAGACCCTGGACATCAGCCCCGACACTGGGAGGCCTCCGGTGGCCTTAGTCCCCGCCACGTCGCGGACCCGCCACCAGCCCTGCTGCACAAGGCCTCCCACACCTGTCTCCCCACACCCCTGCAAAACCTCCCTTTTAGCATCAGAAAATCAGGGGAAGTCCCCCGCCGGACCAGGCGGGGTGGAACGGAACCTTTTCTTTTCCTTAGCAGTCACTGGAAAGTAACTGTTGACTTTAAAAAAAAAAAAAAAACCAAACACCAGAACCCGGAGAACAATGAAGCTGTCCTGGGGCTCATTTTACTCTTAGGACGATGTCCTCGAGGGGTGGTAAGGAACAGCGCCTTTCCCAGCGCCCTGACCGGCCAGTGGGGGGGCGGGGGGCCACAGTGGTCGTCAGGCCTCTGGCCCTTGGGCAGAGAGGGAGGAGGACCAACAGGCCTCTCCATCCAGAACAAGAGAGAAAACCGGCAGGCAACACAGGACGCTGGGGCCGCCCTTCTGGAGGGTGACTAAGAACCAGCCTGAGGGGAAGAGGACAGTTTATAGGACAGCAAGAGGGGCGAGGCTGGACACCCCCGTGCCCCACGCGGCCCTCACCCCACCAAGGCCCCTCGGGAAGGTCGGCCTCCCCCTTGACCCCCAACAAGCCTCTGACGCAGGAACCACCAGGACACACGGGCGCTGTCCCCAGATAAGGGCCCCGATGGAGCAGCGGGCACTCTGCCGGGTCCCCAGCCTCCCCGCCGCCCCTCCCCTCTCCCGTCCTGCCCCCCAGCCCACGTCCGTGCCAGATGCCAGCCTGTCCCCGGCCCCTCTGCTCACACCCACATCTGCCGCCAGGGGCTCCGTGGGCGCCTCACCACACCCATGGCGTGTCTCTAGCCGCCCCTGGGGACACAGCCCCCGTGCCCTGCGGGCCCCAGGCCCCCTCCACCTCCGCTAACCAGCCTCCTCCTCCGAGCTGCACGCCCTGCCGGGTGGGGGCCAGGGCCACCCTCCGCTGCTGAAACCTCCGGGGCACCCCCGCACGCTCCCGACTCACAGCTGACACCTGCCGCGCTCGGACCAGGACAAGGTCGGGGCACGCGCGGTGGGCGGGCATGTAGGAGCGTGTAGCCTGCGTACAAACGTACCACCACACTCTCGCGTGTAATCTTCGCCTGCTCCAGGTGAGAGCCTCCGAGAGAAGCCCGGGCCCGGGGCAGCTGGGAGTCAGCGGGGACCTGGCAGGCCTTTCACTGAGCAGAGCCCTAAACCTAGCAGGCTGGTGGGGTGGCTCCCGGGTGGCCCTGGGACAGGCCCTGGGGAGAAAGCCCCCAACCCCGACGGGTCACATCAGTCAGGACACCGACGCGGACGCTGGCTGGGGGCGCTGAGCCAGGATCAGAGGCTGCCGGCACATAGCAGCCTCCCACGTCCTTCCAGTAAAGGGCCTTCCGCTCCTCCAAACGCCGACGTGACGCCAGACGAGGGTCTCCTGAGGCCTCGGGACCCTAGGCCTCGGCTGAGAGCGGAGCACCCGGGGGCCCAGGGAGGCTGAGGCCTCGGGCTGCTCAGCGTCCCACCCTGGAGGACACACGATCGGAGGCAGAAGCGGGAACGTGTCCCCAGACTTGGCTTCGCCATCTCACCCGCCCCCCACTCCTGCGGGAGGAGCCGCCGGGCCTGGGGCTGGGAGCCGGAGCCTGCAGGTCTCCGTGCACAGAAAGCCTGCTCTTCCTCCAACCCCGCTTCCCATGCGCCAGGCCCTGCCACGAGCTACGCGTCACAACTGGCCTGTGCGGGAGCCTCGGGAAGGTGGATGCGTGAGCCAGGACCGAAGGAGGACCAGGAACCTGGGGGCCGGGCTCCTGGAGGGGGTGATACAGGTGCTGGGGGCTGGTCAGTTTTGTGGAGGGACTCGGAGGACCAGGAGCTCCACGCCCAGAAGAAAGGCCCGGATCCCGGCCACCATCGGTGTCCCGAGGGCACTGCCACGACCCCCACAGGTCAACTACACCCCAACCTCAGAGCTTACTGACACACAGACACGACTCCAGGAAAGAAGCCCAGCCCCAGGCGAGGGCACGTGATGGACCCCCGAGCACCCCCAAGCCGTGCGTCCTGAGAGGCAGGATGGGGGGCTTCCAAAGAGGCAGCCGGAGGGAGACGAGGAATCTCTGCTCTCAAGCGACCCCTCCCCCTGGCTGGCACCCAGCTCCCTGGGCCCCGGGAGGCCCTCGGAAGACGAGGTCCACTGCCCACACGCCCCATCCCACTTAGGGGAGCCCCGCGCTCCGTCCACGGGAGCAGACCCTCCCAGCAGCCCACCTCGCCGGGGGCCACAGAGCCTGAACCGTCCTCGGGGGTAGAGGCCACTCACGATGTTCTCGGGGTCCAAACTGCCCGTTTCAGGAGCTCCCCGTTTCTCTCCACATCAGGATTTTTCCTGTCCAGGGAACACTGTCTCCGTCTTCAGAATCTAAGTAAAAATACCCCCAAGATGTGCCCACCCAAAGGGGACAGGCGGCCAATCTCTGCACAGAATGGGGGTCTCCCGGCCCTCCAGAGCCTGACACCAACTCCCACACACCCCGAGGAGCAGGAGGAGGGCAGGGAAGGGGGTCCCAGGAGGCCCCTCCCACGAGGGCTTTTTAACCTGAAGGTAAGACACCAGGGCTGGCTTTGCGGGCACACGACGGCACACTGGGGTCGACGCTCTGCTGGGGTCACCTCTTCACCTTTGATCAAATGTTATTTTGTAAATGAAATCCAACGGGACAGGGGTGTGTGCAGAGCCAGAGAGACGGCGCGTGACCCCAAGGGGCCAGGGCTTCCCTTCAGACAGAGGGGGCCATCCACCTCCCACCCCAGCTCAGGAGGCCGTCCTGGCCTCTCGGTACCCACGCTAGAGTCAGAGACGCGGCCAGAACGGGAGCTGGGGACCCGGGTGCTCGTCCCTCCCGCCCTCCACACCTCAGAGGGAGGCAGAGGCAGCTGGGGGGGGGCAGCAGAGTCAGCCAGACAAGGACGAAACACACACGCAGGCTGCAGCGACCCTGCACACACCTCAGACGCTCTCACCTTTGCATTTAACAGTGGCATCACACGACGGGAGGAGGAATGCTAAAACTCAGGGTGATAGCTTAAATTTTTAATTTTTAATTTTTTCTTTATTCGAAATGGTATTAAATAACGATAAAATCCCCGCGACAAGTTGAGAGACCTCAAAAGAGAGATGAAGTGTAGGCATTTCAGGCCCTTTCCTCCTGCTTCCCAGACAAAAGCCGGGTTACGCAGCCAGCCCAGACCCTCAACGCGCACGGTCACCGTGGACCCGCAAAGTGCCCAGCTGCACAGGCTCAGCAGCGGCCACTCGCCATCCTGGGGGATGCAGAGCAAAGGGCTGCCCATAGAAGCCAACTCTGCGGTCCAGTGTCACCCACGTGGAGCCCCAGGGCGCGTGTGAGCGCCACCCGGAGCTGAGCCTCGGCTCACGCCAGAGCGAGGGAACTTGGAAACAAACCACTCTCTGACCTGTTAACGATAAGATCCTCCAAAAGAAGACTTTTAAGCCCATTTGTCAACACCTCCCAAGTGCACACAGAGGCCTGGTGATGGCGGGGAAGATAGAAATTCACTGGGGAGGCTGCTGTGAGCTGCCGCCCAGCTCCCCACAGCTCCGCGAAAACCACCAGGCATCTGAACCAGAGCTCAATGCAGCACACAGGCTGCCCACCGGGGTCCAAACACACTTCAGAGCCAAAGGGTTTTCTGTGCTCCCAATTCTAATTACAGAAAAAAGTCACTTTTTATCGTTGGGGGTGCATCTGTCCAGGAAAGCACACACGTGGGTCCCTAAACTCCCCTGTCCATACCAGCCACTGACGGGGATGTGACGGGGATGGAGCCACAGGACCGTGCGTGGAGCGCCCACTCCGCCCTCCAGCCACGGGGGCCACAGCAGAACCCCGGGTGGGTGCGATCTGGTGGGCAGGTGACCAAGAGGAGGGCGGCCGAAAGCCCATCTGCCCCCACCTTTCCTCCTCCAGATGCAGGCCTCCTGGGAGGGAAGGGAAGGGAGCCCGACCCAGGGCAATCTCACAGCGGCATTGGCATCGGCTCCGGTCAGCTGGAGACCCTGGGTTCCCCTGGAGGGGCTCTCAGGAGGGGCGCAGCAGCAGGGGGAGGCAGCCTGGCCCCTCACCCAGACCTGCAAGCAGCCCCGAGAGAAATCAGGGTGACCCGGGGCCAAAAGGAGGCTGCGGCGAGCCAGGCGTGGGCGGCAGGACCAGCGGGCGGCCGCAGGCAGAAGGAAAGACACACTGGACCCGGCCACCGCTACGGCACCGACGGGACGGGCCAGACCCCGTGCAGCCTCCTCCGCCAGCAGGCGGGGTCCCAGGGGAGCTGCCCTCCACTCCTCAGCAACCTAAAGGTCCCCCCCAGAGGCAAGTCCCCCTCCCCCGGGCACTGCACGTGCCGACAGCCGACAAGGCCGAGCCCGGCTCTTGCAGGCACCCCGGCCTCAGCGGGCAGCTGGAGGGACGGCACTTTCGCCTGCTTCCCCGCCAGGAAGTAGCCCCGGCCGGCCCCGCCCACACCCCGCCCACGCCGCCGGTCTGTTTGGCTTCCTCAGCGCCTGCACCTCCTCCCTCCCCTTCCCCTCCCCCTCCCGGCAGCCGCCCTGCTTGTTTGCTCGCCATAGAAACCGACACAACACTGAGCCCAGCGCTCGAGTCGAGCCGGCGCGGGTGGACGGTGGCGCTGCCCGGCCGCGGGGCTGCTCAGAGCTGGCGCGGTGGCCGCCTCTGCTTCCAGGCTGCTTCCAGGCTGAGGCACCGAGGCCGGCAAGGGGCCAGCGAAGTCACCGCTGGTGTGTCCCTGGTGAGTCCCCGAGCCCAGGCTGAAAGACAGCTGCTCATGGGTCCCGAAGACATGACCCTGGAGACACAGAGGCGAGAATCCACGGCCCTGTCGCCAACACCGACCAGGGCACAAGAAGGCAGGGCCACCAGAGTGGGTCCCTAGTAAAATGCAGAACACATGGCATGAAGCTCACTGCGTCACCTTCACACTTGGATGAGGGTCTCCAAGGGGGCCCAGCCCCTCCCGTCTGAGGTTCATCTCTGCCAGTGGGGTGGGCTGGGGTGGGGAGGGGGACAAGGGTGACCAGCACCGGGGAGGAGGCTCTGTGGGCCACACCGGGCCCAGGAGAGCCAGGACGCAGGCAACAGGGGCCTGAAGAATCCACACCTGTTTTTCATCTGAAAAATGGGGCGACGCAGGCTCTGCTACCTCAGAACAGAGAACATGGCGTTTCTCGAATCTCTAGCCCTAACACGTCTCGCCTACGGCAGGAACCACGCCGGTCACGTGACAGCCCCGTAGCTGCAGAACCCCCACCACTGCTGAGCCAGGCAATGGGCCCTGAGACCCCTGAAGCTCCCCTCCTGCGGAGTATCCCAAGACACCCCCCCCCCAGCAAGACGTAGGTGGAGGCAGGGCCTGGCAGGGGCAGGAGGCCGGGGGCCCAGGCACCAGGGCTCTCCCAGTGCGGCCAGGCCAGAGTCTGGGTGACATGGCTGCACCAGGGGACCCGGCCCAGGACCTGACCCCACCCCCGCCCCGGCCCACACCAGCCCTGCATCGTCCCCTCGCTGACAGGCGCCCCGCCGGGCCCCTTCTCTCACTGCACAAAGCCAAGGACCCCACGGGGAAGGGAGGGGTGTCCCGGCAGCCCTGGTGGGGAGCAGAGACGGGGCTCCCTGTGCCTTCTCCCTGGGGGGAGGGGCAGCAGCCCTTCGCAGGCCCTGCCATCAAGGGCGGCGGAGGGCCGGGGCCACCATCAGAATCAGCGGCCGGCCCCTCGCCCCAGGTCTGGGCCTGCTCTGCTCACTGCGGCCAAGGCCACAGCAGGGACCAGAGCCCACGGCCCACCCCCCGCTATCTCTGACCCTCACTGACCCTAAGACCTGAGTTCACATGATCTCATTAGGAAGACTGGGGCCTCCTGTTTCATTTTTTAATACCCACACTATAGCCTGTGTTTGCTGCTGTTTTTTAGGCCAGGTGTACATTCTTAAAAGGTGCACATGTGAGGTGTCAGGTGACATGGCCTTCTCTCTGCAGGCGAGGAGACCGGGCGCCATGTCGGGGTTGTTCAGGGGTTCAATCTCGTGCGGTTACAGCAGGCCGGGCTCTGGCAGTGACATCGGGAACACCAGGCCCTCCCTCTGCGATGGTGACCCAGGCGGCCTCCTGGAGAAGGGGCCGCCGTCTGCCCACACAGGAACGGGTTCCACCCCAATGGCTAACGTGTCTCCTAAACGCTAATGACACAGACGGCGGGAGAGGGGGTGTCACCACTGATTTTTGAAAGATCCCACTTGAAACAGCTAAAGAAGAAACACCTCACTTCCCTCAAGGAGCCCGCTGACCTCCGGCCTCGGTCTCCCCCTGGCAGGGCGTGCACATGGGGCCAAAGCGAGGCAGACAGCACCCCTCTGTCTGCAGGGCTGGGGCGCGGGGTGGCCTTGGCCGGGGACAGCTTTCCGCGCCCGTGCCCCTCCCCCAGCCCCCTGCACTTGTAGCTGGAGCAGTCCTTAGAGGGAAGGAGGCATTTCCTGTGCCCCCCCCCCAATTTCCCGACATTCTTGGCAAGCCCAGAGGAGAGGAGGTGACAAGGACGGGAAGGGGGCTTGGAAGTGGAGGGTGGGAGGATGCGGCGCCCAGAGAAAGCCGGCGGGGCAGGAAGGGGCTCTCCGTCAGGGTATCCCCCGTGGGGTGTCCGCCAGGCCCGCAGCACCCGCAGAGAGGCGGGGGGCAGGGACTCGGGCCTTCAGGACACGGAAATGCCAGGCGGCCGGGAGTTGGGATGACTGTCCAGTCCTTGGCCACTAAGCCCCAGTAGTGCTCTGCGGCCCCACCTGGCATTCGGCCGCCCCCGCTGGACTGGGAGGGAAAGCCCTGCACTGCTCACCAGCACAGCCTGGGGCCTCCAGACACCAGGTCCGTGACAACCAGGCCAGAAACACCAGCGCTGCGTGCGGGCCCAGAGCAACCGGAGCCCAGGAGCCCAGGAGCCCAGGAGCCCAGGAGACCAGAAGATGGGGCGGCCGCTCCTCCCACAGGCTGTGGAAACGCCCTCCCCACACGCCCAGCAGGACAGGAGGTCGGAGTCTAAGTCTGCAGTCAAGGGCTAAGGGAGGGACCTGGTTGGTGGAGCCATGCCCCCGGGGCCAAGTCACAAGGACCAGGGCGGGGTCACCCTGGGGTCCACACACACCATGCAGCCCTGTGGGTGCACGGAAGCCCGGGGGATCCACGGCCATCCCAAGGCCCTGGGGGTCTCGGGGACACAAGGTGTCTGAGCTTCCTGGGGGTTGAGGCGATTGCTGGGACGGAGACCCTGGGCCCGCAGCCCCACGTGCTGGGAGCTCTGGAGTCCGGCCAGCACTGGCCCTCCAGCAGGTGGTCTCTTCCTCCTGCAGGGTTAAGGACGCTTCGGACCGTAACAAGAAAACCCAGACGCTCGGGGTCGCCACCCAAGGCCAGGACTGATCTCCACAGACGCCCTGGGGCTCAGCGGCGCTCCTGCCCTCCTGCCCACCCCTGGCAGCAGGCACAGGAAAGGGTAAAGCCCTGCAGGTCTGCGTGGGACCCCGGCTGCGCACCTATCAGAAATGAGAACGCCACAGTGGTTGGCCGACAGCCCGGACCTCAGGGCCGCGTGCCCGCTAAACCGCGCACGGCCCAGACAGACACCCCGTTTATATTCGAAGCAGCCTCGGGGCAGCCCCATCTCCCCGCAACACGCCAGGACCCACGGAGAGGCCTCTGTCTTCACAACAGGAAGGTCAGGCCCCTGCTCTGAGGGGCTGAGGGAGAGGGACACGTGAGGACCACGTGATTCTGCCTGGGGAGTGACCAGGTGGGGACTTCTCCACTGGGAGTCATCTTCAAAGCAAGTTTAGGAATCTGCATGTTGCAAGAATGGCCCCAGAAAAGCCGCTGGTCTGGCCCCGGGGCCCATCTTAGCTGCTGCCCCGCATGGCCTCCCAGCAAGGACAGAGGAGGTGAGGCTGGGGCCAGGCCTGAGCCCACGTGGCCAGACCTGCAGCCAGCACGCCCTGCTCAGCTGAAAGGACTCCCTGCAATGACACGAACCCACGTGACTCCATCCGGCCCAGGGTGCCGGCCTCTCCTGTGCGTGGATGTGAAGGCTCGGCCTGAGCAGCCACTTTGGGCCAGGAGGCAGCAAGCAAGAGTGACGCAGAGAGCCAGCAAGGACGGGGCTCCTGCCTCCAGGCTGCACTCGCCACAGGGGGCGTGCGCACTGCGTGTCCTCTGCACGCGGGGCCAGGCCCCACCCCGGCTGGGGGCGACCACGAAGCAGGGCTGCCGGCAAGGGTGGAGCGAGCCCTTGCTGACATGCACCCAGAAAGCAAAAGGTCACGACCTCAAGAAGTTTTAAGTTTGGAAGGTTTACAATAGTCTTTCTTTTTAAACAGAACAAGCGTCCCCGCGGTCAGCCAGAGACCCTTCTCCAGAGCCAGGCTTGGCGGCTGTGGACACCCACCTCCTGGCCCCCGGGTGGAGTCCGGCTGCGTCAACAGCCCACACCCGTCCTCGCGGGGGAGCAGCCGGAGGCCACGACACGCACACGACGCTCACTGCAAACGCACGCGTGGACACAGGGGCCCAAGAACCCCCCACGTTTTGGAACAAAAGGCAAACGCCTCAAAGACTAGGGGTCCTGCATACATCAGGACCGAGGTACCAGGGAGGCTTTTCACCTTTCCCAGGGAGAATCCGCAGCGCTAACAAGGGAGCGTCACAGGAGAGCAGCCAACCCTCCGACACGCGAGGCTGCAGCATCGAGGTGGGGGCACAGCCCCAGGGGTGGGCCAGGGGGACCCCGGGAAGCACAGGGACACTGAGGGCCCCCCCTTCACGCCCAGTGGGGGGAGCAGCAGAGCCAGGCAGTGCAACCTCCCCCTGGGGCCCAGCCGCCCAGGCAGCTCCTTTCACCGCACGGCCTCGCCCTTCTTTTGGAGACAAATACTGGGCACCAAGAAAACAACTTCTGAGCGTAAAAAGTGACCTGAGAGCTTGGAGAACGGGTCCCGGTGCCCCTGGGGGTGTGCCCTGCCCACCGCCCGCAGAGAGGCAGGTGCCGGGCCAGGACCACCTCCCTCCAGGATGCTGGGCGGTGTGGACTGGAAGTTGGAACCGGGCCGCAGGCTGGGGCTGCGGGCACAGCGGGCGAAGGAGGCTTGAGCCGCGGCAAAGCCGACACCAGTTCTTCCACACACAGCAACCTCCACCCCGGCGGGTAAAGGCCAGAGAGCAAAGGCACGCATGACCCCAGCATCTCCGCAGTAGAGCAAAGGCCCCAGTCCCCCACCCCTAGGCAGAAAGGGCTGAGAGTGTGCTCGGGGCTCTCCCATGGGGCCAGACCCCTCTAGGGGCCCCTCCTCACCTTCCGGCAGACACTTAAGGATGTGCTAGAGTGCTCATGGAAAAACCAAAGCCCCGGTGAGTGGGAGGCCCCGGCTGGGAGGAACCTTGAAGGACCAGTGGGCAAAGGACAGCAGAGCTCAGACACGACCGCGGCGCCCGTCCCCGGAAGAGCAGGGAGGCCACAGACGCCGCCCCGTGCTGGCCAGAGGGAGTGACGACAGATGGTGGAGGGAGTGCGCGTCTGCGGCCCCTGTCATCACCGCTGTCCTCCCAGGGCCAGCACGGGGCTGGCACAGCGTCCACTTCGCCGTCCCTCACGCCCCAGGCCCCGACCTGACTCCTGCTTCTAGAAACAGCACGGGGATGCACGTGGCCAGGGCGTGGACGTGGAGCCCCAGGCAGGCGTGAGCGTGTGGAGGGTGCCGTCCACCGAAGTGCAGGGAAGACGCACAGGCTTCACAGCACAAGTGCTCCGGAAAGTCACAGAAGGAACCAGAACAGACGTGTGAGGGAGGTTTCCCCAAATACGTGAGCCTTTCCAGCCTGTGAACCACTCATCTACTCCCAGTGACACAGAAAACGGAAGGACAGAGCTGGGAGCCGGGCGGGGTGGCGAGAGGGGAGGAGGGGAGAGGGCCCCGCGCCACGCCCGTCTCCACGGCCACCTGCCCCTGCAGCTCCAGCTCCTGCAGCCCCGTCGTTGGAGCCTGAGTGGCCTGGCACACGCTGGGCCACCGGCCACAGGCACAGGCAGCGGCAACATAACCCGTGTCTCCCTGGACCTAAGAGCCAGGCTCCTGCCACCTGCCGCCCCCAGAAAGGAGCACATCTGAGGCCAGCTACAAGCAGAGCACCTCGGGGCCTCGAGAGGGACGGCTCTGTTTAAAAAGGTACCGGGGGTCATCCTGGGAGCAGAAACACCTCGCCTGCTCCAGGGTCCAGAGAAGCAGGGCCGGCACAGGCCAGAGGAGGTGGGGAGAGAAATGAGGTCCCAGCACCGCGGACGGACACAAGCCACGGCAGCAACAGGAAGGCTCGGGTTTGGGGCAACACAGACGACATCAAGGACGACGTGGACGAGACGGCAGCGCCGACGGGTCAGCACACAGGGACACCGACTCGTCAACCCCCGTCATTGCTAGGAAAGTCCCGAAGGTCTTCCCCAGGCCGGGCCGGCCGCGAACAGGGGGCTCCTGGCGCGGCCTCCCACCCGGGGCTGCCCACTTCACTGTGCTTTAGCAGATGGTGTCGTCCCAACCAGTCCTGGTTTTTCTTTGTCCTAAACCGAGACGTGTGTGTGTGTGTGTTTCTCAGCTTTAACACCACTTTTCAGCTACTGAAACATGTCACCTCAGGGCTGCAATTCAGACCTTTCAGCCTGTTTCATCCCCTGAAAGGCCGTGTCAAGCCCCAGCCCTGCCCGTCTGTGCGGAGGGCGAGGGGTCGTGAGAACACACGACGCGGCGTAAAGATCAGGGCAGTGACCTTTCGACCCGGCCTCTCTGCAGGGCCCGGGCCTGCAGCGCCAGTGAGGGGCCCGGGGCGGGGCGTCTCTCCCCAGGCCCCTCGGCCCGGCTGGCCCTGCACCTGCCCACAGGGGCCAGTGCCCCCTGGGGAAAAAGAAATGAGCAAAGGGGGTTGACACATCCTCCCTGCAGCGCCTTGTCCTGAGAATGCTGCCTGTTTTGGGGATCAGGTCCCCTTTTCAAGGAGCCGCTTCTGTAAACTGAGCAACTCTTCCCCGGGCACTGTCCTCTCAGGCCATCTGCACCTCCTGGCCTTCAGCAGTGGCCCGGATGGGAGGAGGGGGCGCCCCAGGGGCCCCCCAAGTCCCCGTGGGCCAGGCAGCCACAAAGGAGACCCCCAAGGACAAGGGCCAAATCTCAGCCCTGGAGGTCCTGCGGGGGCGGAGAGGGGTCCGGGTGCCGGCAGGCCCAGAGGGACAAAGGTTTCCGTGGGGCGGGAGCAGCTCGGCATAAAGGGGCGTTTGGGTGGGCACAGGGCAGCATCAAGACTTTGTGCCGAGGGTCCCGCAGCTGCAAGCTCCCGGACTGGCCCTTCATCCCCGGTGGGAACTGGGCGACAGGACGCCGGGGAGGTCCCTCCTAATTAAGCTCCAAAGGGACGAGCCGCACCGCCCACGGCGCGGCCATCAGGCAGAGACCACAGCACCTTCGGGGGCAGGTGCCCTCCACCTGGGGCAGCCTGAGGGCCTGACCACAGGTGAGGGCGCATCCCGGGGTGCCCGCGCTCCCGCCACCCACGGTGAACCGTGCCAGTCCCTGGGATGCCACAGGCGGGACCGCGTCCGTCTGTCCCGAGCCCAGCCCCGCCCTGCGAAGAGCAGGCCAGTTTGCTGAATCCAGGGCCCAGGAGGAAAACAGGCAGTGGCTCCGCCCCACCCCCAGCTCCCTCTGGGGCTGGTGGCCTGAACTTTTCACCCTCGGCACAGACACCAGGAGAGGAGGGCGCAGGGGTGTCTGCCCGCAGGCGGGGGAGGGGAGGGCGGCCAACACCCACCGCCCCCCTCCAGAAACGTGTATGGCCCCTTTTACAATGGCCAGATGGCGGCCCAGGGCCCGCAGGCCTCCTCACCCTCTGTGACCGCCTGACCTCTCGTAGACGGGGACAGAGCTGGGACCTGCGGCCACACCCCCACACCCGGGAGGGGCCAGCGAAGGTCACCAGGGCTGCGTGCAGCCCCTGGCCTCGCGAGGTGGGCCAACGCCTCCCAGACGCTCCCCCAGACGCTCTCTTGTGAGAACCAAAGAGGACCCAACCTGCTGGTGGGGACGGGGCAGAAGCGGTGGAGGGATCGCGGCCCAGAACCCACCCGACGGCGCAGGGCACGGCCACGATGGGCAGGGGACACGCGGGGACAGCTGAGGCTCTGGGCGCAGAGACCGACCCGCACGCCCCATTCCCCTCCCACACACACACGTCACGACGACAGGCTGGGAGAAGCAGGGACCTGCCGGCCACGGGGCCGGGCTCCATCAGCAAGTGACCCCCGTCTCTCCTGGGGGTTGAAAGCAGCGCATCGTCACACCCTGAGACCAGACGCTACCGAGTCTCGCCGTCCCTAAGGACCAGCCAGGGCCACCGCACGACGCAGCACACAGCCCGCCCGCCTGCCCGCCCACTGACCTCCTTCCAGGTCATCGCCCGTCCCCGTGAGGCCTGTCGTTCTAAACTGCCACACGGGGCGCGATGAGCAGAGCCTGAGGAAGAAAGACCCGCTAGGACGCAGGCCCCGCGGCTCTGTGGCCTCCAAAGGACCTGCTGGCAGTGCCTCTCAGGGGACCTGCTGCCCAGAGGTACACGATGGACGTCACAGCAGGTCCCAGACAGGGCCGCGAGGAGGCAGGCGTGGGCTCACCCAAAATCCCCAGCAGCATGGCCACACCGAGGGCCCAGCGTGGCAGGGACACCTGAGCCAGAGCCCAGTGGGTCCCGAGTGGCGGGTGGACCCCCAGTACCACTGAACGTAGGCTGGCTCCCCACGAGCGCCCGGGGACCGGACCAGGTGACCTGCAGCTTCCTCAGCAGGAACGCCAGGCCTCGCCACCCGTGTGTGCCCGCTGCCCCGCGGCCCTCCACCAGCAGGACAGACCAGTCAGCCCCTCGACCAGGGAAAGCACTGCGCTCTAACGCCAGGCAGGAAAGCTCTCCCGCACCGCCAGAAACCCAATCAAGTATGGTTCCGGACAGTCCTCTAGAGTGACTCGGAGGCCCGCAGTGCCGACCGGGCGGGAGGGCACCGGGCAGGGGTCTCGGCCGGCCCTGCCCGCCTTCCCCGTCACCCAGCATTCACAGCCTCCTGCCCCGTCGCCGCCCTGTGGTCAGCTCGGCACCACCCGGGGGGCCAGACGAGGCCCTGTGCCCCTGGATGCAACTTCCCAGGCAGCCGTGTGCCCCCAAGGGCCCCTCTCGACTCAGGAAGCAAAACGTCCCCCAGCAGCCAAGCCGTGGCCAGCACCTCCTCCGACCCACGTGCTGGCACTTCGCCCCGTCAGGTGCAGCTGTGGCCGAGGCCCCGTGGCTCAGCCCACCGCGAACCCCAGCAGGAGCCCGGCCCCTTGCCCAGCACCCGCATGTGCTCACTCGAGGTTACGCCTGTCCAGAAGCTGGGACGGAGGAATCAGGGTGGGGGGCACACACGGGGGCATCTGCCGGCCGCCAGGAAAGACCCAGAACAGCAAAGACAACGTGGATCAGCTCCCCGGGGCGGAGGTCCTACTACGCGACGAGTTCTCTGAGCTGGAGCCCTGCGTCCGGGAGGCCGCCAGTCCAGGGCTGGGGCCGGTCAGGCACCCCCGGGGCAGGGGCTTCCAGAGTGAGTGAAGCCCACCGAGGGGCTCTCCGCCCGGCGCCCAGGCCTGTCCCACGGCAGCCCTGCCCCCGACCCCAGAGCTTGGGCCACCCGGGCTGCTCAGGAAGATCTCCGGCCACCCGGTGAAAACCGTTCTGATGCAGCTCCGGGCAGACACCGGGGTGGCACTGCAACCTGTGACCAGGGACAATCCGGAAGTAGGAGGGCCACAGCCCCACCTGTGCCCTGGTGCCCAGGCTCACCATGGCACAGATGTTCGCGCCCCTCCTGGGCGAGACCACAGCACAGCCCTGACCTGCTAAGCCCTGAGCTCCTCCCCACAGTGTCTAGGAGGATGCAGCCCCACCCTCGGCCTGGCCGAGCCCCAAAGCCACTGACCACACCTCCAGACCTAAAGGAAGGCTCTAGGTGGATGTGGTATTTAAGCACGAGAACACGAGGGCACACAGGCCACTGTCACCACTCTGCTGCACCCCGACGGCATAACCAATGCGCCACCTCCTCACTCTGAAAGGCACCACACTACCTGGAAATTTCTGAAAAGCAAAATACACAGCTCTGTCCCTGCTCAACCTGAAATGAGTGGCACCTGGTAATCCCCCTTCCCCGACAGCCAAGTCCTCAACTCTGAGTACTGTCCGTTCTCGCAGGTGCCACGGAGAGCGCGTGGACGCAAGCCCATTCTCGCAGGTGCCACGGAGAGCGTGTGGACACCAAGCCTGTCACTAGACTGGTTAAGCGCTGGCTCGATGCAGCTGCTACTCTGAATAGTCAAAATCATGGCACTTTGTTCATAATCAATTCTGACTAAAATTGAAAAGGCAGTAATGAAGATGTTAACAAAAACGAATTTAATGTAGCCAAGATTACTACAAAAAGGAAAACATATCTGCTCACAACGGACATGCCAGTCAGCACAATTCAGAGATTTTTTTGAAGCCTTCCACCTCGGAGTTTGACTTGCTCACCTTCCTTCCGAGGGCCGACAGCACCCCTGGGGTCTGCCACTCAAGTCTCGAGCTATTTTTGCTTTTCATGGGATTCCAGCAGCGCAGAGGACCCCCCACACGCCCCCGTGCAGAGAAGCCTCCCCAGATGTCCGCATCCCGCAAGATGACAGCAATTTTTTAACTTTTGATCTCGTTTTTCTAATGTTGTTTATGAAAAGAGTGCCTGATTAGACAAGCTGGAAGCCGATTTGGGGGCAGTAACCACGCCGCGGGGAGAGGACCCGCCTGCAGCCCAGATGGCGTCACAGGGACCGATCACCCCCTCCCCCAGCCAGTTAAAACCCAGACAAGATCCAGGAGATGACCGCCCTCAAGGCACTGGACATCGTGACCAAGGACAGCGACGCGCCCCCCCCCACCAGATGTGGAAGCTCTCGGCCACCCAGCTCACTGCCTTGAGCTCTCAGACAGCGGGGCCCAGGGCACCCCGAGTTGAGGAGACAGAGCTGATGGTCCAGAGGGACCAGTGTGGCTGGAGTGCCCAGGACGGAGCCGCAGGGGGAGGGCAGGGTGGGCAGAGCGCAGGCTGGCACACGCGTGTGAGGACACTGCCAGAGGCCGGGAAAGACCCACCAAGAGGACTCAAGGGAATGGAGCCTGGGGCCCACACGGGGCTGGGAGCAGCCCCTGCTCCACCTAGGAGGCTGGAGTACCTGAGTCCTTGCAGTCCTGGCTACTCAGGATGGTTTTGCCACAGTGCGGGGGATAATTACCCCTAGAAGGAGCATTCCTCCGGACCTACCCAAGAAATCGTAAAAGCAAGACCTGTGAGGATCAGACTGTCCGCAAGTAACTTAACTGTGCCCCAGGACAAAGCTTGAGAAGATTTACAGGAATTCAGAACATTCAGCATCAAAACGTCTATAGCTCAAGAAGCAGGAAACCACGAACCACAATGCAGAGATGCACGAATCCACTGAAACGGACCGAAACTTGGAATTCACATAGAACGTTAAAACCATTACTAAGGCCAGACTCCACATGCTCAAGAAGTTAAACAGAGACACAGAAGGTCTGTGAAGTCAAACGTCCACAAGATGAAGACGATGCTAGATGGGGCTGGCAGAGCGGATGTGCAGCGCAGATGCTCGCGACAAACTGCTCACAATGGAACAGAGAGAAAGAACCCAAGAGAAGGGGAAGAGCATCTCTGGGGGGTGGGGGGGGGGCAACTTCAAACGGTGAATCGGCAGGTAACTGGGGCTCCCACACGAGGCAGGGGGAGCAGAAAAAGTCTTCAGAACACCGGCCAAAAACTCTCCAAACCTGAAAAACACTATGAACTCCAAAAGCTCAATAAACCCCAAACACACGCAATCTAAAGAAAGCCACGGGGCTTCCCTGGTGGCACAGCGGTTAAGAATCCGCCTGCCAATGCAGGGGACACGGGTTCAAGCCCTGGTCCAGGAAGATCCCACATGCCGCAGAGCAACTAAATCCGTGCGCCACAGCTACTGAGCCTGCGCTCTAGAGCCCACGAGCCACAACTACTGAGCCCGCGTGCCACAACTACTGAATCTCACGTGCCTAGAGCCCGTGCTCTGCAGTAAGAGAAACCACCGCAATGAGAAGCCCGCACGCCGCAACGAAGAGTAGCACTCGTGCACCCCAACTAGAGGAAGCCCGCGCGCAGCAACAAAGATCCAACGCAGCCAAAAATAAATAAATAAATAAATAAACTAAAAATAAGTAAGTTTTTAAAAATAAAAACAAAGAAAGCTACAGGGACTTCCCTGGTGGCACAGTGGATAAGACTCCACGCTCCCAATGCAGGGGGTCCGGGTTTGATCCCTGGTCAGGGAACTAGATCCCACATGCATGCCGCAACTAAGAGTTCGCCTGCCACAACTAATGAGCCCGTGTGCCACAACTAAGGAGCTGGTGAGCTGCAACTAAGGAGACCACCTGCCACACCTAAGGAGCCTGCCTGCCGCAACTAAGACCTGGTGCAACCAAATAAACTAATTAGTTAATTTTAAAAAAAGTTTTTTTAAAACATAAAGAAAGCTACAGCAAAGTACATCAAAATCAAGATGCTCAAAACCAGTGATAAAATGAAAATCATAAAGACATCCCAGAAAGAGGAACAAAGGACCATAGCAGATCAGCATCTTTAAAGTACTGAAAGGAAAAAAAAAAAAACCTATCAACCTGGAATTCTATACCCACTGCAAATACCTTTCAAAAACAAAGGGGAACTAAATACGCTTTGACACCAAAAAACTCACCACCAGTGGACCCATACTAATAAGAAATATTAAAGGACACGCTTCAGGCAGAAGAAAAACAACACCAGATGGAAATCTGTATCTTTGCAAAGGAATAAGCAGTGCTAGAAATGATTACTACATAAGTAAATGTATCAATTTCTCTCTTATTATTTAAGCGCCTTTAAAAAGCAATTGTTTAGGGGCTTCCCTGGTGACGCAGTAGTTAAGAAACCGCCTGCTGGGCTTCCCTGGTGGCGCAGTGGTTGAGAGTCCGCCTGCCAATGCAGGGGACATGGGTTCGAGCCCTGGTCTGGGAGGATCCCACATGCCGCGGAGCGACTGGGCCCGTGAGCCACAATTACTGAGCCTGCGCGTCTGGAGCCTGTGCTCCGCAACAAGAGAGGCCGCGATAGTGAGAGGCCTGCGCACCGCGATGAAGAGTGGCCCCCGCTTGCCGCAACTAGAGAAAGCCCTCGCACAGAAACGAAGACCCAACACAGCCATAAATAAATAAATAAATAAATAAATAACCCTTTAAAAAAAAAAAAAAAGAAACCGCCTGCCAATGCACGGGACACGGGTTCGGGCCCTGGTCCAGGAAGATCCCACATGCCACGGAGCAACTAAGCCCGTGCCCCACGACTACTGAGCCTGGGCTCTAGAGCCCGTGAGCCACAACTACTGAAACCCGCATGCCTCGAGCCCGTGCTCCGTAACGAGAAACCACTGCAATGAGAAGCCGGCACACCGTAACGAAGAGTAGCCCCCGCTCGCCTCAACTGGAGAAAGCCCGCGCAGCAGCGAAGACCCAACGCAGCCAAAAAGAAATAAATAAAAGAAATTTATTATAAAAAGAAAGTAATTGTTTAATCATAAGCTGTAATGACGTATTACAGGGATTATGACACGTGTAAAAGTGCAGTGTGTGACAACAAAAAGCCAGGAGCGGAACGATGGGCAGACTGCAGTGAAGTTCTCACGCTGCAGGTGCTGCGCTGGGTGCCGCTGAACGGGGACAGGTCCAAGGTGATGAGGATAAAGGCTAAAGCCCCGGGCAAATCCTTAAAATCCCAAAATGAGCACAGCAAATGAGGCAACAAGGAAATACTATGGCATCATAAACAGTATTTGATTAATCCAAAGGAATGCAGAAAGCCACGAAAAATGAAACAAATAGATGGAAAAATAGAAAACGAATAAGATGAAAGACTCAAACCTAATCCTGTCAATAATGAAAGTAAACCTTAGTGGGGTGAACACCCTCAATTAAAAGGCAGAGACTGTAAGACTGGATAAGAAAGCCATATGCAGCCTACAAGAACACGTTTCAAACATAAAGATAGGTTAAAGCAAAGGCGTGGGAAGGGATACGCAAATTCACAGGAGTAAAAAAAGTAAACCAAAAGCTGAAACGGCTACATTAACATCAGACAAAGTACGTTTCAGGGCAAAGAGTATTCACCAGGGACGAGGCTGATTTCATAACTGATAAAAAGGATCAAGTGATCTTTAAAAAAAATCATAAACACGGATGCCCCTAATAACAAAGCTACAACATACATGAAGCCAAAACCTGACCTGACTGCAGAGACAGATCCACAATCATGACAGAAGATGCCAATTCTCTTCTCGCAATAACAGAGAGCAGGACACAGAAGACCAGCCAGGATGGCAGCTGTGAACAAGGCTGCCAACATCTCGACCTGAGGGTTCGGAGCAGCCCCCAGCTCAGCTCCCCCAGCGTGCACAGAGGGTTTACCGGGATGGACTGCACTCTGGGCTGAAACCAGCCTCGGTACCTTCAAAAGGAGCCACGTCACACAGGTGGGTGCTCTTAACAGGTGGGATTCCATGTGCAATCAGTAACAGAAAGACCTCTGGAGAATTCCCAAATGTTTGGAAACTAATCCACTTCTAAATAACCCGTGCATCAAAGAGAAAATCAAACGGTAATTAGAAAGTTTTAAACTGAATGGAAATGGAAACAATGCACCAGAATAGTGCAATACCCTTAAAACAGGACTCAGGAGAAAACCAAATGTTTGGATCACAAAAAAAGAAAGGTCTCAAATAAATGGCTCAGCATCCAATATATGAAACTAGAAAAAGGACAAATTCAACCCAAAGTAAACCGAAGAAACAGAAATATAAAGACCAAAACATAAATCAATGAAATAGAAAACAAAAAGTAACAGAAAAAAATCAGTGAACCCAAACTGGTTTTTTGAGAAGACCAGTAAAATTGATAAACCTTTACCCAGATTGATCAGGAAAACAAAAAAAGAAAAATGATCAGCATCAGAAACGTGAGAGGGGCCACCGCCCTGATTTCTACAGCTAACAGGAAAACACTGTCAACAACCCACGCCAATAAATCTGACAATTTAAATGAATTGGGCAATTACGTGTAAAAAACAACTCTCAACCTAGAACAGATAACCTGAATAGTTAAAAACCTCCCCACAAAAAAACCTCCAGACCCAAATGGGCTTCAATGCTAAGTGCTACCAAATATTTTGAAAAGAAGTAAATAATTATTTCAAAAAGTTTAAGGACGGAATACTTCCCAAATAATTCTATGAATCCAACATTACTCTGACACCAAAACCAGACAAAGATATTACAAGAAGAAAAAAAAACAAAACAGAAACTATAGCCCAATATCCCCCACGAATATAAATGCAAAAACTTATAAACAGGGCTTCCCTGGTGGCACAGTGGTTAAGAATCCGCCTGCCAATGCAGGGGACACGGGTTCGAGCCCTGGTCCGGGAAGATCCCACATGCCGCGGAGCAACTAAGCCCATGAGCCACAACTACTGAGCCTGCGCTCTAGAGCCTGCAAGCCACAACTACTGCGCCCACGTGCCTAGAGCCCGTGCTCCGCAACAAGAGAAGCCACCTCAACGAGAAGCCCACGCACCACAATGAAGAGTAGGCCCCGCTCGCCACAACTAGAGAAAGCCCGCGCATAGCAATGAAGACCCAACGCGGCCAAAAATAAATAAAACAAATAAATTTATTAAAAAAAAATTTATAAACAAAATTTTATCAAGTCAAAGTCAACAATATTCTAAAAAGGATAAGACACCGTGACCAGGGGAGATTTATCCCAGAAAACGAAAGGTTAGCTGAATTCAAAATCAGTCAATGTAACTCACCATATTAATAAACTAAAAAAGATATGCACCATATAAATAATCTCAATAAATGCAAAAAAAGCATCTGACAAACTCCAACCCATTCCTGATCAAAGCAATCAAGGACAGAACTGGAGGGACTCCTTCAGTCTAATAAGGAGCATCTACAAAACCCAGTAACGTGTGAACAACATACCCAACAGTGAGACACTGCACGCTTCCCCTAAGACCAGGAGCAAGGCTGTCTGCTCTCACAAAGTCTATTCAGCCACAGGAGGCTCCAGCCAGTGCAATCACGCAAGACAAAGAAAAGGCATGCAGATCGGAGAGGAAGCAAAACTGCCTTTATTCACAGACGTAAAACCTGACGGAATTTCCAAAAATCTACTAGAATGATTTGCAAGGTTGCAAGATGCAAAATAAATTGTACTAGCAACTTATAATAAGGAGCTGAAATTTAAAAAACAAGAGTACTTATAACAACACCAAAAGAGAAAAAGAAAAAACTTGGAGATAAATCAATAAATCTGAAAAAAGGCATCAAAGACCTGTGCCCTGAAGGCTATAAAATATTGCTGAGCGAAACTAAGAATAACTTAAATAAATGCAGCAATATACCTTGACCATGGGTTGGAAACTCAAAACTGTTAAAATATCAGTTCTTCCCAAATTGATCTATAATCTAATTCAATCCCAACCAAAAATTTCAGCAAGATTTTTTTTCATAGAAATTGACAAACTGATTCTAAAATTCATATGGAAATGCAGAGGACCTGAAATAGTCGTAACAACTCTGAAAAGGAACACAGCTAGAGAATGAATATCACCTGATTTCAAGAATTATACAGCTATAATAATCAAAAACAGCACAACATTGATATTAAAGATAGATAACTCGACCAACTGAACATAAGAGAGTCCAGAAATAAATCCACACACATATGGACAACTGATTTTTGACAAAAGTGCAAAGATAATTCAGTCAAGAAAGTATAGTCTTTGTAACAAATGGGACTGGAACAACGGGGTCATCCACATGCAAAAATATGAACTTCAATGTAGACCTTGCATCATTCCCCAAAATTAACTCAAAATAGATCACAGACCTAAACGTAAACCTTAACGCTACAAAATCTGTGGAAGAAAACAAAAGAGATGATCTTTGTGACCTTGCATTAGGGAAGATTTCTCAGCTAAAACATCAAAAGCCCCGTCCAAAAGAACCAACTGGTACACTGGAGTTGATCAAAATGTTAAAATTCTACTCTTGAGAAGAAAAAAAGAAAAAAGAAAGCCACAGACAGGGAGAAAGCTTTGCAAAGCATAAACGTAAAAAGGGACTTGCACTCGGAATACATAAAGAACTCTCAAAATTCACCAGTAAGACGACAACTCCACTTAAATAACAGAGAAATCTTGAACGGACACTTCACCATAGAAGACACACAGACGGCAAACAAGCCCACAAAAAGATGCCCAACGTCATTAGGGAAACGCAAATTAAAACCACAATGAGATACCCCTCCACACCTGTTAGAAGGGCTGAAAGCAGAGAGGAACCACAGCAAGCGCTGGCGGGGATGGGGAGTGGTGCGGGTGCTCTGGACCAGCTCTGCGTTTCTAGAAAGGCAAACCTGCACACAAATACACGACCCAGCCATTCACACCTAGGTGTCTACACAAGGGAATGAGACGTGAACGTCCCGGCAAAACCTGTAAAGGAGCGTTCTCGGCAGCTTTATGAGTAACAGCCAAGAACTGGAAAGGATCCCAAGCATCCGCAGGTGAATGAAGAAACAAACTGTGGCAAATCCGTACAGTGGAGCAAAAACAAAAACAAAACACCCAACTACTGACACGACCACACAGAAGAATCTCAAGATAATTATACTGAGTGGAAGAAACCAGACCGAAAAAGAGATTTCATGTATATAAAGCTCTGGACAAGGCAAATCCATCTAGAGTGAAGGAAGCTGCTCGGTGGTGCGGATGCGGAGGGACAGGCCGGAGGGACCGCCGAGGGGCACGGGACACTTTGCGGGTGAGGGACGGTTTCTTCACCTTGACTGTAGCAATGGTTCCACGTGTGTACACGTTTGTCAACGTTATCAAACTGTACGTTTTAAATATGCACAGCTTATTATGTTAATTATACCCTTAAAAAGCTGCCTTTAAAAAAACTATACAGCAATTATCCCAACTGGAGCCTTTATATTCCAGGACTCATTTGTTCCATGGCTTGAAACAATCCCTAAAGGTCAATGACAAGTGTAAATGAGCAGCACAGGCCACCATTTCATCCATGGTCGATCCCAAACACGTCCTTTTCCATCCCAAAAAGATTCGCAGAAATGCCGTGGCCATGCATTCAAGTCATTTCTTTGTCTAGATCAGGAACCTGCAAGCACTTCCTATAAAGGACAAACCATATTTTTGGCTTTTTTTTTTTTTTTTTTGGCTTTTCGGGGCGTGCGTTCTCACTCCAGCTGCTCCAGGCTCCCACAAAAGCAGCCCCAGGCCAAGTGGATGCCACCACGGGCAGGGCCGCGAGCAGATACAGCTTTACTTACATAGATGAGTGGGGTCTGGCCTCAGCCCAGGGCTTCTCCCAGGGGGGCCCAGGGGCAGTGTCACCTGGGAACTTGTAAGAAATGCAAATTCTCAGGGCCCACCTCAGATCTAGGGATCTGAAACTCCGGGGGTGGGACTCACAAGCTAGTCACTGAAGAATTCTGAAGCTCAAGCTCTAGAACCACCCGTCTAGAAAACCGGCAAGAATGACGGACTGAACCAGAGGCAAGAATCAGCACTAACAGAAAGCTGCAGCCCACACTCCGCAGGGGAGGCCCTGGGCCTTGGGCAATCTGTGATAAAACATGTCTGCTGACTTAGCCACAGGAGAAAGTCTCAGAAAAGGAGAAAGGAAAACGAGACTTGTCCTGACGAACCTCTATTACTAAACAGCTCCTGCTGGTTCTTTTCACTTCTTGACAAAGAGTTTTCAACCCACTTTTAAAAGGCAATTCCAAAATTGTCTTGGTTCACATTCTCCCTTGACTGCCTCCGCTCGTCGCTCGGGGATGATTAAACCTCAGAACAAGGGGTCTGAGTCATTCCTCCAAACATCAGTCAAGACGACACTCAGCCCGAGACACTGAGTGCGAGACCTTCAAGGGCGGTGAACCCTATGTGGACACGTGTGCACACACATGCACACACACACCAGCAAGAAACAAAACACTTGGAGAAAATAAATCCTGGTTATCTGAGAGCGGCTTCTGGTCAGGTCACAAACCACTGGCAACACTGCACCTTCCTTTTCAAAGCAGCTCTTCATGCTGTTCCTTCCCGAACGCTTACAACGCCAAAACCTTTTGCAAATTCAGAGACACTCATCAAGAAGATGGAATAATTAAAATGCGTAACGATAAAAAACCAGTTTCAAGATGGAAGAACAAAGATGCTTCAACCCCGCTACCCTCCAGCGAAGGAGCACCTGTGCGGGCGGGAGGAGGCTGGGCCGGCAGCGGCGGCGAAGGGCCAGGGCCACGTGGACACGCGCAGCGTGCGAGGACGCCAGCGACCACGGCCGGCAGAGAGGACGTCTCCATCCGCAAGTGTGTCCGCGGAACGGTTCAGCGGACCCCAGCGCCCAGCCACACCACACCACCGCTGCCTGCCGCAGTCACCTGCCTGACGCCGGGCTCAGAGCGAAGAGGCAGGGCACACGCCAGGTCCAGCACCTCAGCCTCAAGGAGGGGGACAGCACCATCCAGGGGAGCAGCAAACAATGACCAAGCCCAGGACGCAGGATGGACATAAAGTGAGGTCAGGATGCGGGACCCAGAGCAGACAGGAAGTGAGGTCAGGATGCGGGACCCAGAGCAGACAGGAAGTGAGGTCAGGATGCAGGAGCTACTGCAGACAGGAAGTGAGGTCAGGACGTGGGACCCAGAGCAGATAGGAAGTGAGGTCAGGACGTGGGACCCAGAGCAGATAGGAAGTGAGGTCAGGACGTGGGACCTAGAGCAGAGGAGAGGAAGTGAGGTCAGGACGCGGGACCCAGAGCAGACAGGAAGTGAGGTCAGGACACGGGACCCAGAGCAGACAGGAAGTGAGATCAGGACGCAAGAGCTACTGCAGACAGGAAGTGAGGTCAGGATGTGGGACCCAGAGCAGACAGGAAGTGAGGTCAGGATGCAGGAGCTACTGCAGACAGGAAGTGAGGTCAGGACGTGGGACCTAGAGCAGACAGGAAGTGAGGTCAGGACGTGGGACCCAGAGCAGATAGGAAGTGAGGTCAGGACGTGGGACCTAGAGCAGAGGAGAGGAAGTGAGGTCAGGACGCGGGACCCAGAGCAGACAGGAAGTGAGGTCAGGACACGGGACCCAGAGCAGACAGGAAGTGAGATCAGGACGCAAGAGCTACTCCAGACAGGAAGTGAGGTCAGGATGCGGGACCCAGAGCAGACAGGAAGTGAGGTCAGGATGCGGGACCCAGAGCAGACAGGAAGTAAGGTCAGGATGCAGGAGCTACTGCAGACAGGAAGTGAGGTCAGAACACATCCGCTGGCTCAAGGTAAACACGTCCCACAATCACAACAGTCAGCACGAAGGGTGGATTTATCCAGACCTGAGATGCAAGGGCATGGGCAGGCCTGGACGGGTGGCAGGCACAGGTGACTTGAGAAACACAGGTCAACAGAGGATAAGCCGTGAACCGAAGGAAGCCCCTGCCCAAAGCCAAGTGGGGAGTACAGGACAGGGACACTGGGTTTGTGCCTTTGGCCCTTTAGCCATGACCCTAAGTGACAGTAAAGGTTAAGAGGATGCCCACATCGTGATAAGAACAAACATCAAACCCTCAAACCCCAAAAAGACGGGGAAGTGACGTCTGCGCACATAGGGAGCAGGGGCACAAGCCCGCACCTTCCACCGCGTTACAAAGCGGGCCTTGCCGGGCAGCGTGTGGCTAAAGGCCACCTGTGCCCCGCAGCGGGAACGGGCATCTGGAGGAAAAAGAGCCGCCACGGCCGTGTCCACCCAGGACATCCCGATCCTGCCTGCGAAGGCCGAGTCACAGCCAGAGTCAGCTGGCCTGGACCTTGAGGATGTCGGAAGCAAACAGAAGAACCCAACTCAGCTCCCCCCACCAGGGGCGGCAGTGACAACCAGAAGTGCACACAAGGACTGTCCGGCAACCAGAGAGAGCGCACCAGCATGTCTAGACTGAGCACCAAGTAAGTCAAAATGGACAACAGGCAAACAAAGATCCTGAGCTTTCCCTGTGACGGCTCCTGGGGGAGGCAGCACCGCTTCAGGGCTACTCGAGGGACAGGGAGCAAGGAGAAGGACCCCCGGTGGGTGGGGCTTCCCAGCCCCCTGTGTGCTCCAGGATGGGCCAGAGGGCCTGGGCCAGCTAGCTCCTTCCGTGAGCACCAATCCTGGAGACAACTCCATCCATCGCTGGGCCCACAGCCCAGTGTTGCCTCGTCTAAGGGCAGAGGGGCCGGCAAGAGGCCGGGGTGGGGGGAGGGACACAGGCCCGCCGGCCAGCGCTCCAAGCAGGTGCATCATGCTGGATGACGGCCCAGTCTATAAGGCGGACCTTCCCGACACTTCAGAATCAACATCTCGAGATGAACAAGAAGCTCCCACGTGTATCAGGAAGTCTCGGAGAAACTTTCGAGAGAGGTCCCCCGGACCAACCTAGAGACCACCTATCAATGTACCTGGGGCACCTGAAACAACGCAACACAGCGCAGGACGGCTCCAGGCCCGGCAGCGCACACACCACAGGACCGCGGCCCACACAGGTCTGGTCACCTCCGCTCGGGGCGCCTCCGGCCCTTCTCTGACTGCAGAGCAGGGGACACCAGCGAGCGCAGTCACCTCCCGTGGCAAGGGCAAGCTGCGCGGCAGGGCAGTCGCGGCGGGGCGTGCACGGGGCCCGGACGGTTCCCCCGTCACAGCAAGCCCTGCCGTGGATGAGCGGGGCAGGTGTGAGGCTTCCAGGAGAACAGAGCACCTCCCGCCCCGGCAGCAAGCGCTCCGCCCGCAGGGTCCACCTCTGCCCACGACGGACAGGCGCCACCAGCGCTAAGCCTGGTCAAGGCCTTTGCCAACGGGTCGCCCCCGCCCCTCGCATCCCTCACGCCCCCTGGCAGCCGTGGCACTCCTTCCCACTCGGGCTGGGCTCCCCGGGGCCACATGCCCTCCGGCGTCCAAACGAAGGCACCTTGGTTCCCTGTGCGCCACACAGAACCCGACACCCAGGCGGGGCGCGTAACGGCACCAGGGCCTCGAGCGGCGGAAAGCACTGGTGTGGCCCGGCTGACGGCACCGCGCAGCGAGGCCCTGTTATGCCCGCTGCTCAGGCACACGCCACCCCCCGGGCCCTGCGGGCAGCAGGCAAGCCAGGGCAGGCCAGGGCCGGGACACAGCACCCGGCTGGGCGCACAGCAGGGCCACCTCCTCCTTCTCTCATGCGGCCCATCTCTGCCTCTGCCTCTGCCTCACCGTCGGGCTTGGAGCGTGTGGCTTGTCTACTAACAAACGCACACGTGTGGGAACGCGTGCCCAGGAATAAAAGTGAGGCCCCTGGAGGGGACAAGACGTGTATGCAGGAGGGCTTGAGAGAATTTGGGTTCACAGGCTGTCTCCTCAAATCGCCGTCCGAGGACAGACTCGCGATGGGTCCTTCTCACACTGTCCTTCTCCCCGCACCGGAGGCCCGGCCCCAGCGATACACAAAGGGTACAGCAAGAGCAAGCACACACACTGAGCCGGGGGCCCCAGGGGGGACGCGAGGCCCCCGGCCCTGCGACGCCCACGCTGGCTGACCGCGGGGCCGGTGCCGGAAAGGGTGGCAGGGCTCGGCCCACACCCACGCGCTGCAGGTCGGGACGGCGAGGCTGTGGGCCATGGCGCTCAGTACCCCACCGAGCAGCCACAGCAGCTTTCATCAAGTCGGGCCCTGAACATCCATTCCAGTCAGGCCTTCCTCGCTCTCCCGTGAGGCTCAGTACTCACAACCTCCTGCCGACAGGCTGGACCCACCGAAAGGCCCTTCTGGCAGAGCTGGGCGTTGGCCCGACACTGGCCGCAACCAAGGACCCCGTCCCGAGCTCGGAGGGGCTGTGGGAACGCGGGCCTTGTCCTCTCTGGAGGCACGCGGACTGTGCCGGAAAGCCAGGGGCAAGGTGCCCGTGGCCAGGGGCCAGGCGTGTCTTTAAGCTCTGTCTTCTCTGTGGGCACAAAGCACTGACGTGCCTGTCCTTGGGTTAACATTCTGGCAACTCTCTGTGGTCAGCAGCTCACACGGATGGAGACCCTCAGCAGGTACAAAGCACTGTAGCCCTTAGGGACCCTGCGAACTGCTCCCTGGGAGGCTGTGCCACCAGCCTAGGGCCTGGAACCTGGGGGCCTCCCCAGCCACACGGCCACGGGGCACCTGTCGGGAGCCCGGCCGCCCCTGCACAGCCCAGAAGAGCTTCAGAGCGTCGGGCCCTGCCAAGGGCGAGACCTCACCCTCGAGCAGCCACTACTGCTCTCAAAACCCTCTCGCCCTTCTGAGGGTAGCTAAACTGACCAGCCCCTTTTTCTTCTTTAATCTTACAGGGCTTTCAGAGATTTGAGGTAGGATTAAGGTTTGTTTTCCAAATGGGGAAAAAAGGGACGGTTTGCAATTCTCTCCATTCCACCTCAAACCGAAGTGACAGGCACCTGGAGGCCGCGCTGTGCACCAGGCTCCCTCCCCTCCTGAGATCCAGGCGCAGGAACGAGAGAACGTTCTGGGCAGGGAAGAGCGTGAGTGACCCCAGCGCACGGCGCGTCCGGGCACAGCCCAGGGTGGAGTGGACAGAGGCACAGAGACGGCCTCTGGACTCAGGGACAGTGAAATATCAACAGACGCAACCCCACGGGAGGCCCCCGAGACACGAGCCACTGGGGAGGAAGCGGCTGGGTTCCATCCACGACCCCCAACAATGAGAAGTGGAAAACGGCCCAACATTCACGTGCAGAAAGATCATCTGCCGTCAGCAGTCACCTACTGCTGCCCGACGTGACGCAACCCCTACAGAGACTGGTACCCACCCCCCAGGGCTCTGGCTTGGGAGCAGGCGTGTCCACATCAAGGGGCCGCGTCTCAGACTAAACCACTTGGTGACCCGGCTCCCTGTAAGGGAGCCGTCAGGAGAGGACGGGCCACACGCTGCCATGAGGTGTGGGGCATGGCGGTGGGGGGGTGGGAGAAAAGCCATCAGGAGGGACCGAGTCCCAGTAGGTGGCCAAAAGAGGGACAATTTAGGCATCAGATAATGGCAGAACGATTGCGACACTGAAACGGGCTGAATTTGGTGACACCAAGCAGCAGGAGGGGGAGGGAGGGGAGAGCTCCGGGAGAAGCAGACCGGCCACTGTCGCTGGTCAGGCAGCATCGCAGAGGGACACCGAACCCACCAGGAGAAAGTTCACGGGGACAGGATGCTGGCAGGGTCTAAAGTCTCTCCACAGATTACTTATTAACCATGGAGAGAAAAGGCAGACACCACTCACGACAGTGATCAAAAGCTGCCGTCCCCAAGGGGAGGCGGACTCAGAGCCTCCTGCAGCTTCACGATTCGCCCCAAATGCCACCTGACCCCGACCAGGAGACCCGCCAGGCACTCCAGCTGGTGGATCCACAGGACGGCTCCGCCCTCCAAATGCTGCGTCAGGCAGGACCAAAGGTGGGGAGGAACTCAGGAGACGGCTCGGGAGGAGACGGCCCGATGGATCGCAGGGCGCATCCTGGCGGGTCCCTGGCAGAAGCAAACCGCTGTGAAAGGGCCGAGAGGGACGACAGGCTCAGGACGGGGCAGCAGCTGGGCCCCCCGGTGGTCACACACCCAAGGACCACAGTGACGGACACTCCCTCCAGCATAGCAGGGTGTGAACCCTGGTGAACCTGCTCTCAAAGCTTCACTGCAGGTTTGAAGATTTCCTAAAATAAAAAGTCCCAAACCAAGGAGAGGCGGCAGGTTTACCAACGGGAGCAACAGCCACGCCACAGAACAAGGACACGGGATCACGCACCAAGAGTGGACACCGGCGCTCTGGGGACGCCCAGCTGGCGCAGGGCAGTGACCGCCTGCGATATTGAAGCCACGCTGAGTGATTTTCCTAAGACGGACCCAAAGGCGTCAGAAATCAAACAGCACGAAAAACCTAACTCTCAAAATTCCAGATTTCCTGAACAGTAACAAACCTGATTATAAAAACAAATGTCAAATTCCAGTTCAACTCCCTGGTACAATGATCCAGAATCCAGCACGTGAGGACCTGGACCAACAGGGAGCAGGGGAATGGCGACGCCCACACCCCCTACCCCCCGGCCCCGGTGCAGCCAGGCCTGTCGGAGACCCAAGACCCTGGCTCCTGCCGACAGGAGAGGTCGGCCCGTGACCCCGCCCCACGGGCTCCTCCCTCCCAAGCCCCCAGCCCAACAACAGCAGGACAGGGAAGGAACCTCCCTAAGCGGGTCCTCCACACACTCCCTTGCTTCCGCTGGAGAGGACCGCTGCTGGCTCGTTTACCCAAATCACCACTTGAAAAATTACCCAAAGTTGTCCCACTTGAAATCCCATCCCGTCAGCCTTGCTCTGAAACAGAATGCAGGTCTTCCCTCCCACCATGGGGCCACGTGAAGGTTGAACTTGGCAGAGAAGGGACTCCCACAGCCCGTCACCGGGCACCACCTGCTGGCATGGCTGAGGTGGGCACCTGAGCTCGCCCACGCACGCCCGGCCTACACACAGAGCCCAGGGGCCCCCAGGACATGGGTGGCTCCCAGCATCCCAACAGGACCACACGCAGGGGCCCAGGCCAAACGCACCACTACCCACCCCATCTTGGACCCCACCCCTCGGAAGTGGGCTGAGAGCTTGCAGGTCCATCGGGGTGGCCAGCATGGGACACACTGACCACAGACGGCACAGGCCCCAGTCCACCCATGAGCCCGCTGCTGGCACAAGGAGCTGCGGCCGCCTGGCTCACTGTGTGTTCGGCTCACAGCACCTGCTGGCGCCCGCCCCACTGGCCCGGCTGGCTGTAGGGAGGCCACCGTGCCAGCCCGCTATGCCCACACATGGCCCCGGCTGGGCTCCTGGGATGGCTTGTTGGGCCCGCTGCCTCCTCAGATGCCCCGGCTTGGAAAGAGAAAAGGGCTGGAGCAGCCGGAAGCACACGCACGGTGCTGGGCCTTCATCACCACCAACACAGGGGTGGGCACCTCCACCACCCCACTCTACAGGCGGAGACACCGAGGCCCGAGGAAGTGACGGGGCCTCAGATCCAAGTGAGAAACCGGCCAAGCCAGGATCTGGGCCCAGGAAGCAAGTGTTTTTCGGTTGTTTGTTGTTTCTGTTTTTGTTTTTATTATTGTTTGTTTATTATTGTTTGTATTATTATTGTTTGTTTTTATTTTTTTAATTTTTAATTTTTCGCCTCACCACACAGCTTGTGGGATCTTAGTGCCCCGCCCAGGGATGATACCCAGGCCCTCGGCAGTGAAAGTGCCGAGTCCTGACCACTGGACCCCCAGGGAATTCCCAGGAGTCAGGTTTTAAGAATCCATGCCCCTAAACACTAAGCTAGACTGCCTTTCTAAGTTTCAAGAAACTTCTACTTGACCAGAAATACCAAAAAATTATACTTACTACTACTTGCACAAAAAAGATGGGGGGGAAAGAAAAGGTTAAAATCAGATCCAAAGACAGTGATTTCTGCTTCACTGTGGGCAGCGGGAGAGGCCGGGGAGAGCCCTCTGAGCGATTTCCAAGTCCTTCTTTTCTTTAACCCAAACACAAAGAGCCACCCTCACTGCGGTCACTGCAGGCCGCGCCCAGGTTCCCACCACCGGGTCTTCCTTTTGAATCCAGCCGGTGGCGTCACCCCACCCAGCGGGCGGACCGGCAGTACCTGCCCAACAACAATCAAGGACCCTCCTTTCGAGCGCCAACGGCGGGCCGCACAGCCCCACCGCCCCGTCTCTCAGCCACAGTCAACAGCTGAGACAAAGCTGGACGGAAGAGCAGACGGTCACCTCGGCCCCCCAGGTCCAATCCCGCGCCCCACCCCCCCGCAGGAGGCCAAGACGGGGGCGTCTGGAAAGCAAACATCGGGGATGGTCCGGGTCATCAGCTCAGGCAGTGCAGCCCCGGGGCCGGGGTGCGGGCAGCGGGGCATGGCCGCCCCGGCCAAGGCCACCACCCAGGCTCCAGGGGCCACCCCGTGACCTCAAGGCCCTTCGGGGCTCCAGGGAAGGGACGCCGCCCCCCCCACCCCAAGCCTCACCACCCACACCTCCACAAGGTGGCGGAGCACAGCAGCGAGTGGCCCACCCGGAGGACCCGTGCCTCCCGGGCCCCCCCGTCACCATGGCCTCCTGAGACCAACGCCAAACTAGTGGAAATCACGGCTGGGGGCCGGGCTGGACCCAGGGCCACGAGAGGGGCACAAGCGCCAGTCACGCGGGAAGCGGTATCCGAAGGTGGAGGGAGGACACCAAGGGGCCAGCGGTCCTGGGCTTGGGCTCCCGGGCTCCCAACTGTCCTGGAGCTGAGCCGGGTGGGGCTGCAGGTCCGCACGCTGGCCCCCGAGCTCGGCGTCGGCCCCCCGGCTGCCCAGGAGCAGCTCTGACCTTCCTCTTAGTCTCCCTGGAAAAGTCAGCGTCCGGCCAGAGGGCACTCCTGCCCCAAGCTGTCCAGGGCAGGGGCGGGTGTCCGCCTGCTCTGGGCCCAGCGTGCCACCCACACCTGGTGACACGATTAAAAGGTGGAGACGCGGTTCTCTGTGTGGGGAGAAGCATCAGTTTCAGAGAGTCCATCACTTCCTCTTACCAGAACTTTCTCCAGAAACTGGGGCAGGAGGTAGACTTCACAGAGAGAAGACAGCCTCACGCCAGGCTCGCTGGGCCGCCCCTCGAAGCCTGACGCGCTCCTGCCCTGCCCTTCCCCACCCCGGGCCGAGGCCCGGCCATCTGTCCAAAGCCTGGCCCCGACCAGGGCGCCCCCGCAGCAGCCCTCGCAGAGGCCTCCCCAGGACGCGAAGACGGCCGGCGCGTGGTGGGCAGAGCCACCCCCGCCCCTGCAGGCTCTCTCCCAGCCCCCACGAGCCGGGCACGGCGCAGGCGCCCCATCACGAACGACCTCTGCATCCAGGTCCACCCGCCGCGCTCCACCATGAGACTCGCCGGCAGCCCCTCCTCCAGCAGGTCACTGCCCCGCCCACCGTGCCGGCTGCACCAGAGGGTCTGAGGCACGCGGGGTCTCCTTGTACAAAGATGGGTGTCCAGCCACACTGACAACAGAGGGGTGACTGAACCAGCACACAAAACATCAGACTCCAGGAAAGGCAGAGAACTCCTACAGCTGAACAAGGCAAGACAAACAGCCCAGTTCAAAAAGGGCAGAGGACTCCGAACAGACCTTTCTCCAAAGAAGACACACACGGCCAACAGGCACACGACAAGATGCTCAACATCACTGATCATCAGGGAACACAGATCAACGGCACAGCGAGGCACCACCTCACACCCATGACCGCCATCAAAAAACAGCAACCAGTGTGGGCGAGGATATGGGGAACCTGGGACGCAGGTGCACCACTGCTGTGGAAGACAGTACGGAGGTTCCTCAAAGAGCAGACACAGAATTACCGTGTGACCAGCCATTCCACTTGTGAGAATGTGCCCCACAAAACTGAAAGAAAGCTAAACCCATTCACAGCAGCACTATTCACCGTAGCTAAAACATGGAAGCAACCCAACTGTCCATTGCCTGGTGACGGATAAACAAAACGTGGTCCATCCATACAATGGAATATCATTCTGCCTTAAAGAGGGAGGTGATTCTGACACCTGCTCCAACGTGGATGGACCCTGAGAACACGATGCCGAGTGAAATAAGCCAGACACAAAAGGACACATTCTGTGTGATCCCGCTTCTGTGAGGTCCCTGGAGGAGCCACACTCACAGAGACAGAAAGTAGGAGGCTGGGGCCGGGGCTGGGGGAGGGGTGGAGAGTGTCTAATGGGGGCAGAGTGTCGGTTTGGGAAGTTAAAAAAGTTCTGGAGACCGGATGGTGGTGATGTTTGCACAACAGTGTGAACGTGCTTAATGCCACTGGGCTGTGCACTTAGGAAAAAAAAAAAAAAAAGTGGGAGATTTTATGGTACATATCTTTTACCACACACACCAAAAAACCACGTATAAGGAAAATTACAGAAAAAAATACTAAAAATAACAAAATGGCTGACTCCATTAGCAAAAAAGGAATCGAGAGCTATTCACCTCTCACATTAACAAAGCTATTCTGCATGACGGTAACCTAACGTTGTGAGAAGGTAGGAACGTGGGCGTGTAACTGGCACGCCATTTAGAGAAAGAATTTTGGTAACAGAATCAAGAGCCCTTAAAAAAGGCCTACACCCTGCGGGGGTCAGAGTCTCCTGAGAAATGCCCAGGAATGTGCACGTAGATTTAAGCACACACAGTCACCCCACGCGACCAAAGATGCCAGAGAAGCATAAAGACACACCGTGTGCGTGAATAATTAAATGAAAGAAACAGGCCAGGGAGCTCGCTCTGAGCCACCGAATCTCCTTCAAGAAGCTCACTGAAAGTCCCAGGCGTCTGAGGAGATGCACTTGCGGTGACCACTGATCTGGGCCACCTCAGGGCCCAGGCCCTGCCCTCCCCTCCGCTCCCCACAGGGGCCGGTGCTCCAGACACACGTGCACACGCTTGCACCAAGGGCGCTCCACACTCCTGTTCGCAGGCACCCCCAAGTCCATCGACACAAGGGTGGGGACAGGCTGGCGTGCGCCCAGCAACCAGGCGAGCAGACCGCGCGACAAGGCCCAGGTGGGAGCCAGCAGCCTCGTGGACGCAGGGCCAGACACAGGGGGACGTTCAGGGTGGTGTCCTGGGAGGGGCAGGAAGCAGGGGGCAGGTGTACGTGACTTTCCGTGCTACCACGCGCTGCTGTGCTGAGATTTCTGCGAGGGATCCGTGGTAAGACGCTCCCTGAAGCATCACTTGTAATAACAAAAACATGGCCCAACCCTCAGATGCAGAATAAACGCCAGGACCCTTGATACAACAGATTACTCGCAAACATGCTACGTGGCTGTAAACACGCACAGACGTGCACAGACATATGTGCACACAGGGGCGTGTGCCCAAGGGAGGGCTGTCACCCACTCACAACGGCGGCCCCGGATCCTACAAAGCCCCCGCAGGGGACTGTGTCTGAGATGGCGGGGATCCGAACACAGGCCGGGGACCGGCTGGCATTAAGACATTCTCGACGATTTTGTTAGATGCGCTAATGGCAGCACGGTGGTGATTTTCCACAATTCCGTATCTGTTAGACGGATCTTGAAACACTTAAACATGAAGTGAGATGACGCCTGGGATCTGCTTTTAAAGAGGAGGAAGGAGCTAGACGAAACGAAACGAGTAACACGATGGCACGTGTGGAACCGGGCACGTGGCTGCGTGAACTGACCTCCCGACTTCGGGGCACTCTTGAATCTCCCAGTTTATAAGTCACAGACACGTCACCATGGCACTGAGAGACGAGCGCTGGTCCCTTCAGGTGGTGGGCTCTGCTGGGCAGGACTCTGCTCCACTCACCCCGTAGCAGCAAAGGCACAGGCCCAGGCGGCCCCGGAGTGTCTACGACTCTCTCGCGAGCCCCCAAGCACTGCCTGCGCCCCCATCCCTCTGCCCGCTTACAGCCGCCGCGGGGACAGGCTGCGGGGCTGCCCTGCGGAGTCCTGGCCACAGCCCTCAGCCCCGGGGACCCCAGGGCCTCTGGCACGGGGACGCATGAGAGAAATCGCAACACAAGTGTAAGTGTTTAACGGAACACTTAAAAGCCTAGCTACGTACGTGATGCGTGAGAGGCCTCCAGCTCGGGTAGCTAAATCCCGAGGGGCACTAAAAACCACAGGAGACCCCCCAAGTGACTCAAGACCACCTCAATAGCAGTGACAGGAAAATTAAAGCAAGTTCTCCCCAACCAGGAGAAGACTCCAACACGGATCCAACAAGAAGAGCAACACGCCCCAACCTCCCCTGCAGGACGCCCGCCCCGCGGCAAAGACTGGACACGGGGCCAGCCTGGCCGCGCTGTCGGCCGGGGGGGTGGGGGTCAGGAGGGGAGGGCTTCTTCCTCGCGGTGGGAAGGAGCGCGGTTCAGAATCCCCGGGCCCTCACGGCAGGCAGGGATGCCGGGGACCCAGCCCGCAGGGGTCCCAGCGCCAGGCGGGGCGGGGGCCCGCGGCCGCGGTCCACTGCAGTCGCACCCATCGGCACATGGCCTGGCCCCGGCTCTGCTGCAGGTGGCCGGACCCCGGCTGGGAGGAGGGTCCTGAGTGTCCCCCACCAGGGAGCCCAGGACCCCGCACAGCTGCCCGGGGCCACGCGAAGCACAGCTTACCTCCTGGAGTGACACGGGGCCAGCCCAGGGCCTACCTTGGTTTCACAACCTAAAGAGCTTTATAAATGCAGAGAAGACCCACTAGGGTCAGGCAAACTAGGCGACACTTATTACATACAAGGATGTTAAAAAAAAAAATCACAGTTTTGATAGTTCTGCAAAAAAAAACTTAGCAAATTTACAACAAAACTGTCAAGTAATTAAGGCTAGGCACTTCACACATGAACTTAAACTGCTAATTAAAATCCCCTCGCTTAATTGACTACATTTGCATATCATTCAACTGGGGAGTATAATTTTTTTAACGGTTTGGGCAACGCGGTTCGAACACCAGGAAGCGGGAGGCGGCAGGTGAGGGGAGCCAGCAGTCCCAGGCATGACCAGGGAGGGCAGGGCTGGGACCCTGGGGGCTTCACGCCAGGCCTGGGGTCCCCACCCCAGGTGGAGAAGGAGGGCGAGGCCAGCAGAGACCCCCCCCGGCCCCAAGGCTCCCCCCTTGCAGCCCAGCACCTCTGCCTTGCCTTGACCTCCGGTGGGGAGGGGCCAGGGGCTTCCAGAACCACTCATGGGACACATGCACCTGCCCCTCCTCCAGGGGCAGCACGGCGGCCCCCCTGCCCCATCTGTCCCAACTCCTCCAGGGGCTCACGGAGCACCGGCCCTGCGGTTCCAGAGACACACCCGCCCCGCAGGGGGCAACGTCTTGGAGTCAGACCACCACACCCGCCTCCCAGCCCAGCCTCCCAGCCCAGCCTCACTCGGCGGCGGCTGGAACACGAAGCACCGGGGCACCGAGGCCCCACCGTCTCTAGGGCCCGGCCCGCGCCCGGCGGGTCCGCGTGAAAACTGTGCACCTTGCCGTCCACGGCTGGACCCGTGGGTTCTCGTGTGAGGCATCCCAGCCGCACGCAGGGCGAGAGGGGGTCCGCAGGGCCGACGGCCCGCCCCTCTTGTTCCAAGGGTGGAAGGGCAGCAGTGAGTTGATCCAAGAGGAGAACGCCGGGCAAACAGGAACGCGTCCACGAGGACGGGCAGGAGGAAGCACGAGGGCCGTGGGAGAACCACCAAGCATCACCGCGAGGCCCATGGCGACCCCGGAGAGCGAGGAGGTCGGGTGTGAAGGCAGCACACGCGGTCACCGGCCAGCTCGCCTGTCACTGCCGCTGCCACGTGGATGCCTCGCCCACCCGCCAGGCCTGAGCCGTGAACCAGGGCCACGGGAACATGAAAGAACCCTGAGGTGTCAGAGAACAGACGTGGACCCAGAAAGCTGGGCACTCACAGCCCCAGTCACAGCCCCGCAGGCCCTCCAGATACCCCCAGCCTCGGAGCCAGGTGGGCCGCCGGCCTCCCCAAGGCTTGGGGCCCTCTGGGCTGTTGGTAGCGGGTGTGGCTGTGACGGCCCATGGATGTGGAGGTGGGCTCCCGTGCTGGGGTAGTTTCCTGCACACGAAGCGGGACAGACCCTCGGCCCTCCCGGAACACGCTACGTGGCCCAGGAGAGGCACGGGGGCGCCCCTGCCCAGCTGGGAAGAGTGGGGTGCGGAGAAGACCGTGCTGCCAGGCCCAGGTTTCGGGCAGGTCCCCAGACACCAATCACAACCCCCTGGCTCCCGTGACGACGTGGCCAACAGCTCCTCGGGTGCTGAGGGAGGCCAGCGCGGGCACACAGGACCACCTGACACCCAGTGGCTGACCCCAAAATGCATCCACCGCCCCCACCTACAGTCCTGACATTCAGCCCAGTTCCACACTGCCGGCCACGTCGCGGGGGGCCCACTTTCAACAAGAGATGTTCCTTTCGAAGCAGCCCACCAGCGTCCCAGCGGGAGCCACGCCAGGGCCGACGCCACGCGACGCCTGTCCAGGGAGAGCCGTCCCTCGAACCCCCCACGCAGACCCAAGCAAGTGTGAAGCACGGCCAGGACGCCCGACACCTACAGGACAGCTCTGTCCACTCCCGGGAAAGCTCCCCGCTCTCTCCTTTTCTAGCCATCGACAGCCAAGCTGCCAGTAAACCTTGACGATTAGTGATTTCATGCCTCTATGAGTCATTCAACGAGTATTTATTCCAGGCCCGGAACTGGGGACCCAGCCGAGACCAACACCCCCCCCCATGAAGCCGACAACACAACCACAAACACACAACCCCAGAGCCGGCCGCAACAAGGGCTCCCCGGAGAGCCCAGACCACGGGGCAGGCCTGACCGCTGCGGGCTGCGCGGCCCACAGAGCCACGCCAACTTCCTGAATTATCTGTAGCTGCAAAATCAAGAAGTCGCAGTGTTGAGTCTTTCTAAATCAAAAATGTAAAATCAGAGGAGACGCAAACGCCAAATACCCGACAGCATCCTATCTGCTCCCCAGGCCGTCCCACTGCGCTGAAGTAGGCGCTTCTAGAAGCCAGCCCTGCGTTCACAGAAAGCAGCATCAGAGCTGTGGTCTGCTCCCCGCTTGCCCTGGGGCTGCATGGGGGCCCGGGCCACGCTGGCACAGGTCACACCGTGGACACACATGCAGCCCAAGGCCCCGCCCGCCCCACTCCACTCACACGAACACACGGACACCGTTCGCAGTGCTAACCCAACTCCGACCAAAACCAGCTTCAGACCCCACCGCGTGGGCCCCACACTCCTGGGAACGACTTCCCGTCCCTTCTCTGAGGCTCGGATCGGCCCTCGTTAACCCACGGATGCGTGTGGCCCGGAGCCCCCGCCCCACGATCTCAGGGCCCAGCCCCCCTGGACTCGCCCCCTCCCCCCACGACCAGTGGGCAGGAGGGAAGGAAGGGCCCTCGGAAAAACGGAGCCTTCTCCCTCTCCCGCAGCTCTCCCAGATCTTAAGAAAATAATTCAGCCTCTGTATTTTAACTCAAAACAAAGAAACTTCTAAAAAACATTTCAGTTGAAACTTGCATAATTCTTCCAGTGGAGAAATCCTCCCCAACTTTCGCAATCCTTAGAAAGAGACACATTATTGCCGCTTGTGTAACAGTCTCTGGGCCACAGAGAGTCCGGCCGCCGGCCACGGACACCTCCCGCCAGACAGCCGGGGCGCAGGGCCCGGAAGCACCGCCTCCCCCAGGCCCTCCCGGCGCCCGGCGGTCACCCTCCCCAGACTTCCTCGTGGGCCTCGCCTGGCATCTGAGACAGACGGTACCCAGACGCGCTGCAAGAAAGCGTGGGAGCCACTGGCCCTACTCTCGAAGCCCCACGCTGACTGAGGGGCCCCGGGGGGCAGGAGGGTCAGAGGCGAGGGCCACTCAAGAGAGATGAGGGCCCCGCCCAGCTCCAAAGAGACGTCCTGGACATCGGCAGGATGGCTGAAGACGGGCAGACGTGGCCCGCTCACTGCACACAGACTGAGGGCCAGCCCCCCACGCCTTCCCTCCCTCGCACACGGCTGACCACAGGGCCCAGGGCAGCAACCAGAGGCTCCTCAAGCTGCTGTTTCCCTTTTGACGAGGCCCCGGCCTTCACTCTGGGGCCTTCGCGCTGAGGACCAGACCGACCCGCAGACCCTGTCCTCCTGCACAAGGGGCAGGGCCCGTCCAGGAGCCTGGCCTCACAACATCGCCCGATGGCACCCCGCCTTCTCAGCTGAGCATCCAAAGCCAGGAAATCACCATGGAGCCCCATGAAAACCTCGAGCAAAACAAGTGGACAAAGGGACTGCCGAGGGACTTCCCTGGCAGTCCAGTGGCTAAGATACGCGCTCCCAATGCAGGTGGCCCAGGTTCGAGCCCTGGTCAGGGAACTAGCTTCCGCATGCATGCCGCAACTAAGACCCGGCGCAGCCAAGAAAAACAGATAGATAAATAGATATATACACAGATAAAGAAATAAATATCTTAAAGAAAAAAAAAAAGGACAGCCAAACCTCTACATCTATGGCCAAACCTGACGGCATCCGGTGAGCACAGCCCCCCATGAAAGAGGGAGTGCCGGGAAAGGCATGCTGGCCAGAGCCCCTTCCAATCTGTCACACGTTCCCGATTCCATCCCCTCCCGTGGCCATTTCAGCCTGAATGCACAACACGCAGCCGGCTTAGAGGCCCCGATCGCCCTCCACCACAGCCACAGCCGATCCCCAACAGAGACCAAGAAACTCAACGCTCCGCCACGCCAACAGCCCGGCCGGGTCTCTACTTTGAGAAAACACTGCTCTCTGACTGGAGAGCCGTCATCAGGTGACGCAAGGAAACGGTTCCAGCGCGAGGAATTTAGACAGACCGCACCGTGGACACTCACAACACACAGCACGGCGCCCATCGGCCCGCGAGCCCTGCCGTGCAGGCAGCTCTACGAAGAAGACTCCTGCAAGGACGCAGCGTCTGAATGACAGAGGCTCAGTGAGCGAACACCATCCCCGGTCTCCAGTCTGAGAAGCGGGACCCTCCGAAGGCGCAGCAGCTCCCAGGAGCCCGTTTCTTAACCACACAAGGACCGGCCTGGCTCCAGCCCCAGGGAGACAGCACCCCCCCCGCCGCCTGCTCGGCCTGCGAGGAGCCCTCCCGCGGAACGAGGGGTGCGTCCCAGGCAGCAGGCAGGCTGGCAGCACCAACGCCCCGCCGCGACTAATAGCAGCCGTACCGTTAAAACACCGGTCCGGTTTGGTTCAAATGCCATCAGATAAGGGACAGAATCGACTAGGCAGAAGAAAAGGGCAGGGGACCGTGGGAAGGCTCTGAGGCCCCCATCTCCTCGCCACACGTTCCCAGCAGCAAAAGGACACATCCTCGCCCCGCCTATGACCTCATCACCTAAACACGCCCCAAAAAACACTGCCAACGGCCACTACTTACTACAGTCCCCCTTTCACAAGTGAGGAAACTGAGGCAAACTTGCTCAAGGTCAGGCAGCTAGTGAGGAATGGAGCGAGGGACAGGGCGAGGACATGGGAGCAGCCCCGTGGGGCTCCACGGTCAGACCCGCCCAGTGCGGGACACCGAGGACAGCAGCCAGGGCCCCGGCAGCCCCGACAGCCGTGGGACGGACGACAGCACGTCCTTGGGGTCCCCGTGGCGTGGGGGGCAACACTGAGGAGGGCCCTGGCTGGCACACATGGACATGCCACCTTCAAGGGTTTCCAGGTCAGGCTGGAGCCCCGCCCCCCCACTCGGTCCCACGCTGGGGCGACCACAGGGATTGCCGCCCCACCGTGGTCAGGCCGCAGGCACAGCAGGGCAAGCGAAGGCCGTCGGGCACCAGGACCCCACGAGAATCCCTGGCCCCCGCCCACTGCTGACGGCAGAGGACGCGGGCCTCCGTTTGGCAGGAGACCCGGCGACGCCTTGGCCCCCAGCACCTGGACCACACTTCGGCTCACCGCATGGCCCCAGCACCCACGGCCCCCACAAGAGCGGTGCCAGCACACCCTTTGCTCCTTTCTGCCCTCAGCCTCGGGGGATCAAAAATATTAAAATAAGCTACGAGAAAAGTGAAGAGATCAAAACACAACCCGTGAATAATTTGTCAAGCAGGGAGTGGGAGGAGCGAACAGAGGCGGGCAGGGCGCCGGGGAGGGGGTCTTCCAGGCAGTTTCTTCCAGAACAAGCAGGGTCTGGGCAGCCATGGGTCCCCCTGATCCTGAGCCTCAGAACCCCCCTTCTCACGGGTGGGGTGTCCCTGGCATGTAGACAAGCTGTGCTGGCGACTTCTGAAAGGGACCCCGCACCCCAGAATTCCCAACCGCACGGTCACAGAGCCAAGGCAGTGGGCAGAGTCCCGGGAACAGGATAAGTGGCCGAGGCCAGCAGGAGGAGTGCCCCCCGAGGTGGAGGAGTGGCAGGAAGGCGAAGGAGCGCGTGAGCGGCCAGCCAGCCACACGGCCGAGGCCCGGAAGGAGGGACACCGGACCGCCGGCCCATACCACCGCTGCGAGGATAGGCCGTGCTGACACTTCGGCCTGGGGACCCCAACCGCTTACAGCAATCACATCTTCGTCGTCACTGGGGAGACTTTTGTAACCAGTGAATGAGCTTTCTGAGTGGCGCTGGGGGGAGCACAGAAGGAGAAAGGGTGGCGCTGACCATCTGTTGAAATCACCGGGCACGAAAGCACGCTCTGACCTCTTCTCTGGGACTGTGGCTCAGGGGACGGTCCTGCCTTCTCACCTGGCAGTCCCTGGGCCCACAAGCTGAGCCTACGGACACCCATGTCCAGAAGAGCAGAGCCTGCTGCAAGGGGGCCAAGGCCCGGGCCTGCAGCTGCAACAAAGAGCCCACCCCAGGAAGAGAACCACAAACATACACGACCGAGATTCGGACACAGACATAGACACACCCTGTCAGACAAGCCCCTCTGCGTTCCACCCTGGGTAAGTGACCCACCACGGGCTTACCCACTACAGGCCTACCCAGTCGGCCAGAACCCACCACCATCCTGCACACAGGGCTCCCTCGGGCCACGATGGCTGTCGAGGGAGCGGGCACCCCAAACAGAAAGGCCCCCAGTGTGCAGGGAGCGCCCACCACGCCACCCAGAGCCAGCTCCCAGTCTGAAACGAAGGGTCCGGCCAGCCTGCTGGGATCCGTCGCCGGCCGTTCCCATCAGCATACTCCCCCACCAGCGCTGCCCACTCAGACTGTCCCTCCCGCCCAATCCCAGCCCCACAGTCTGCAGACAGCTGCCACCTGGGCGCCAGCCTAGCCAAGGGCAGAAACACCACAAATCCACGAACGCACGCGGTGGCCCCCTCTGAGCGCAGGCGACAGGCCCTCACTTCCCCTCCCCTCCTCCGCTCCCTGAGACTCTGACACTCCGCTGGAGGGGCGCCCAGAGAAAACCGGGCGGGAGCATCTATTCACAGATTTGGAAAAAAAAAAAGTTTGATGCAATAGCTGAATTAATCAGGCCTCCCAAGAATAACTGAGCCAATGCAGCATTCTGTGTGTGCAATTTAATAAGCCTGGATATTTAAAAGAAAAGTTACAAATACTCGGGGAGAGGGGGAGATGTCACAGAAAGTTAGCGTGGACCCCACTGAATGGTTTCGGCATCGAGTGGCCCGGGAGCTGCCAGGCTGGATCACACAGATCCTCCGTCAGGCAAACAACGGGGCCTAGGCCAGCGGCCCTCCCCGCGGTGCCCTTCAGCGTTTTAGAGGGAAGGAGAGAAGGAAACGTGCGCGTCCAAAACAAATCGCAAGCCAGCGGCTACCCTGACACTCGGGGCCCCGGGTGCCCGCTGACCAGTCCCCGAGCCCAGTGCCAAGTGGCCCTCGCCCCCACACGGGGGACTCTGGGATCCACTCCCTGGCAGGTCAGGGCAGACACACAGAGCTGGAGTCGCCGAGTCTCGGCCCCCTGCCACCACGGTCCGAACACCTGGCTTCGGTTTAGTGCCTGTCTCCCAAACCTTCAAGGCACAAACAGACCCTGCCTGGCCAACTTCTGCCTGCTAGGACACAGGGGCAGGCGCCCCTCTGAGTGCCAGCCCAGGAGCGTTAGGGCCAGGGCGGGTCCCTTCCGCCAACTCGGCCCGGACACCTCCTTGGGCCCCATGAAGGCCTGGGCTGCCAGCTGCAGCCTGGGCCCGGCCGGGATCAAACTTCCCGGGACTCAGGGCAGAAGAGTCTGAGGTCTGAAGCCTGCCCCTCCCGGCCCAGCTGGGCACCGGCTATGGGCCTCAGGAAGGCTTCACCCACCCTGGCCTGCCCTCGAGGCCCCCAACCAGGGAAGCGGCTTGTCCTAGGAGTCGGACGGGAGGACCTTCCTCCCAACTACATGGCCATCTACGGGAATGCCAACGCCACCCCAAGTTTCCTTAAAGCCAAACCAAACCCTGAGACGTGTGCAGGGAAGGCAGAGCCCCTGGCCCAGGAGGGACCCCCACCCTCTCCGCAGCCCGCCCTCCCACTCACTCCCCGGGCCCGGCCGGGGCGCGGGACACTCACCCGGGGCACCCGCCGCTTGTACTTGTTGCCGTAGTCGAACTTCTCCTTGACGTCGTCCAGACAGCGGCCGAGGCGCGCCTGCTCCTCCTTGCCCGTGTAGTCCTGGCTGAGCAGGATGTAGGCCCGCCAGTTGGCCGAGTCGAAGCCCCAGTGGCAGGTCCGGTTCTCCAGGGCCTTGTGCGAGTGCACCACGAACTTGTGCGGTGGGTACATGAGGCGGCAGTCGAGGCACTGGATGCAGGCGGCGCTCGGGCTGTTGTAGAGCTCGGGCACCAGCAGCCCCTTGCACTTGCCGAAGCACTCGTGGTACACGCGCACGCTGCGCTCGCTGAGCTCCAGGCCCAGCGCCAGGCTGGCCGCCAGCTCCTTCTTGCAGGGCGGCGGGTAGGCGCCGCCGTACAGCAGCGCGTTGCACAGGCGCTCAGCGTCCGTCTTGGTGATGAGCCCGCACGAGGGCGCCGAGAAGGGCAGGATGCCCATGACTTTGAGGATCTCCAGCTGGTCGGCCGTGCAGCGCGAGCAGTAGATGTGCAGCTCGTCGCACACCGAGTTGATCTGCTGCAGCGAGAAGTCGCGCAGCACCGAGTTGAGGATCTGCGGCAGACAGAGGCGCTTCTCGCCGCCCACCACGAAGCACGAGATGGTCTCGCCCTCCAGCACGGTCTCGCAGCGCTCCGTGGAGCGGTCGGACGGCATGAAGAAGGGCCCGGGCAGCACGGGCGGCGGCGGCTGGATGGCGGGCAGGTGCAGCACCGGCGGCGGCTCGGCAGCCGCGGGCACCGGCGCCGGCACCGCAGCCGCGCCCGCCTCCTTGGAGCTCTCCTTCTTGTAGGCCTCCTGCGCCCAGCGCGCCGAGAAGGCGGCCGGGCCGCCCAGCGAGCTCATGGAGCTCAGATGGAACTGCTCCAGCGTCTTCTGCAGCCCCGGGTGCGGCTGGAAGCCGCCGCGGCCGCCCGCCGCCGCCTCCATGGTGCGCTCCGGCTCCCCAGGCCGCTCCCGCTCCCGCGCGCCCGGGCCCCCGCGGCCCCCGCCGCTGCCCCGCGCGCCCCGGCGGCGCCCCCTGCCCCGGCCCCGCCCTCCCCCCGCCGCCGGCTCCCGGCCGATCACGGCCGCGGCCTCGGCCTCGCCCGGGGGAGCGAAGGGGAAGGCGGGCGGGGCGAAGGGGTCCCGCCGCTGGAGCCCGCCGCCGCCCGGGCCCGGCGCCACATCCACGCGCCCCGCGCCGCGCCCGCCGCCGCCGCCCGGGCCCCCCGCGCGCCCCCCGCGCGCCCCCCGGGCCCTAGGCGCGGGGCATGCCCCAGCGCGCGCCGCCAACGCCAACGCCAACGCTCGCGGGCCCGGGGCTCGCGGGGGGCGCGCGGGCAGGTGCCGGCGCCGCGAGGCGCGAATCGCCGCGGCGACCGAGGCCGAGGGGCCCGGGAGGAGCGGGGGCGCGGGCGCGGGGCCCGCCGGGCCGTCCTGGCGCGGCGCGCCGCCGCCGCGGCGCCGCTCCTCCCACCGCGCGGCGCCCGCCCGGCTCGTCCCGGCGGCGCTGGCCGGCCGCGTCGCGCCCGCCGCCGGCCTCCCGGCCCGGCCCGCGCCCACCCCGCCGCCCGCGCCCGGCTCCGCGGCCTGCCCGCCCGCCCGCGCGCGCGCGCGCGGCTTCCGGGGCGGCGGAGCGCCTGTGGGGCGGCCTCAGACCGCGGCGGCGGCGGCGGCGCGGGGCTCGGCGCACATCCTCCCGGCGGCTCGCTCCAGCTCGGACTGAGCGCCGGGCGCTGAGCTCACGCCGCCGCCCCGCCCCGCGCCCCGCGCCCCGCCCCGCCCCGCGCCGCCGCCCCGCCCCGCGCGTCTTCTGGGGCCGCGCGTCCGCCTCAGCCGAGCGCCGGCCAGGAATGCGCCCGCCCCCCGGTCCGGCTCTTCCAGGAACGCGCGCTCCCCCCGCCCGCGCTCGGCGCTCCGCCGCACTCAGCCGTGCTTGGGCCCGCCCGCCGGCCCGGGACTCGGGCCCGCTCGGCTGCACTCGGGCACGCCCGGCCGCGACTCGGCTCCGCTCGGCTCCGCTCGGCTCTGCTCGGCCCCGCCCGTCCGGGACTCAGCGCCATTCGGCTCCGTTCGGGCCCGCCCGCCGGAAGGCCACTCGGCGGGGGCGGTGGCGGCGGCTGCGCCCCGGGCCCCCCATCCGGTGGCGGCAGCTTCCTGCGAGGCTGCGAAGGCGCCCGTCCCGCCGCCGCATCGCCGCCAGAGCCCAGAAACCCACACGAGGTCCCCACTACAACCGCAAACCAGCTGAGGGGCGTTCGGGACGGGGCGGCACACCCTCCACCGCCCACCTCCCAGCCCCCGGGGTCCCCACGCAGGCGATGGGGACGCCAGGCCAGATGATCCACGTCCCACATAGGACAGGGACACCGAGCAGCACGATGTGGGTTACTACACACGTTGGGATTGCAACACCCCACACGGGACACAGACACCATGCAGCCTGTTCTGGGGACCCCCAAGCGATGCAGGCGCGACACAACACCCCCAAGGGATGACTGGCCGCAGGGCCGACCACCCCATGACCCTGCACGGTGGTCCCCCCACACAGCCAGCGGCTGCGCCTCCCACCAGTTCCAGGCAGGGCTTGCATCCAGGTCGCTGCCAGGCCCAGGCCCAGGGTGGGTCTTCAGGAAGCTGGCTCCTTCCTGCCCCCGGCAAGCCGGCGCGACCCTTACCCTATAGCCCCCAGGCCCAGGGAGCCATTGATACATCTGCAGGGCACCCAGGGCATGGCCAGTGGGAGACCCCACTGTCCGTCGTGGCTCTATCACGAGGGAGAGACAAACCAGAAAGTGCTGGGTGGGATAAGACCGGGGCCTGAAGTTGGACAGGCTGGCTGGGGGGCCCCCGGAGGAATCAGCATCCAGCAGAGGCCTAGGGGGTGGGGACTTGAGATCAGGAGGACGATTCTGGTGGTGCTCAAGCCAAGGGCAGAAGGACAGTCCAGCCAAGCTGGGCAGTGGCATCTTTTCCTCCATAGGACAAGGGCACCCAAGCTGTCCTGGGCACTGGGGGACACGTGGGGGGGGCCACAGTGCAGGGCAGAGGTGAGAGGGCCATGCCCACTTCAGCCTGTGTGACCTTCAGCTTGTTACCTACTGCTCCTGCCTCCCAGTGGAAGCTGGAACTGGCCCCAAACCAGCACTCCCCAGGGCCGTGTCTGCCCCCCAGGGAGCCGACCCGGTGTCTCTGCAGGCCTCTGTCGCCCCTCAGGCACGGGCAGGTGTCTGGAGATGCAGCTAGGATGGGCAGGTGACCCCACACCTGCCTGGCTGCAGAATCTCAAGGGAGGCCTTGAGATTTGGGGTGCAGTGCTCCACGTCTGAAGACCTGACCACTCCCCGCCATGGACGTGAACCCTCTCCCACCTTCGCCTGTGCCCTGGGGACTGTCTCTTCCACTCTTCACTCCAGTGCCCCCAACGCGAGGTTTTTCTACGGGTGCTGGCACAGGAAAACTAGGAAAGGGGTCCTTACAAAACAAAAAAAGGGACTTCTTTGCTTTCGGAGGCTGTTCTCTTGGTCCCATTTGGACCAAAAAAATTTCTGTTGTACCTGAGTCCGTTCCTTCCACGTGGCTTTGACTCCCATACAGTCAGGCAACCTGTAATTGAAAGGAGATGGTTGGAGAACCAGAGGGCTGGCCAGGGAGGGTTTCCAGCCAAACGCACAATTCCTCCTTCTCGTTCGGCCAAGTGGGCACTCCCAGGAGAGCCCCGAGCCTGAGGCCCCCTGGACAGGCAGTGCCTGGCTCCCAGTGTCCCACCCCCTGCCCACCCCCCGTCCTCTGGCTTTGCAGGGCTCCAGGAAGGGGTCTTGGGAAGGGGCCAGGTGGAACGACCAACATTCCCAGAGATTCAGAACCCAGATTGAAGCCGAAGTGGGTGGGTGTAGGGTGGGGGACAGGTGAGGGGTGAAGGGCCCTGAGATTCAGGGAGGGCCTGGACTGGTCGCTAAAACTTCTCTGCCTCAGTGGACTTGAGGTCTCCTTCCCCAAAAGATGTCGGAGCTTCTGGAGCAGCCGAGGCCGTCCTACCCACCGAGGGCCAGGACAGCTGCACTTAGAGAGAGTCAGCCAGGCCCTGTCTTCTCCATGAGCCCAGTTGGGGGCCCCCAGTTTCTGGCCTTCCTCCTTTCAGCTCATTGCAGCAGCTGCCCTGGCCAGTGGCCTGCGCCCCCCACTGACCCCTGCCACAGGCCACGCACCACACTGTGAGGCGGAGGGTCCAGGCCACAGGCACAGCCATGTTGGGGGGCAGGGGCAGGAACCTGCTGCACCAGGCCCACCCAGCTCACTCTCCAGCCCTTGCCACACTGATGGGTATGGGCAGCTGGTCATGTGCGTGTTCACTTGCGAGATAAATACACACTTGTGGAGCTCTTACCCCCGTGAGCACAAGCCAGGCTCTGGGACCAGTGGGGAAGGAGATCAAGTTCTGCCCCGTGTGCTTCCGTGTCCTGGGGCCAAGGAGGCCAAGGATCGGCAAACTGCTTGTAAGGGATCAAGATCATTCAGGACCTGGGGGCGGGCTTTGGAGCCAGCAGCACCCCGAGACCTGAGAGAAGAGGGTGCCGGCAGTGATGAGGTGCCCCTGGCCTCAGGGGCAGCTCAGAGGCCCAGCTGGGAAGTGGGCTGTGAGGCTCCGATCAGCAGGTCCTGACAGAGACCCCGACAGACAGCTCTGCCCTCCTTGGCCCCACCTGTTCCCTACTCCCTACTCCATGGGAAGAAAACACCTGGTCTCAGACAAGCACAAACTGCCATTGTCAGGAAAGTGCTGAGATACTGTTTTAAAACTTTAAGTTTGAAAAAAAAAATTACTTAAGTAACATGAGCTTGATAAAAATTTAGAAAAGACTTTTATGTTATTTTGAGTTCCACCAAAAGCAGACCCTGAGACAAAGATTTGAGTGAAAATATGTGTTTGGGAGGTGTTTCCAGGACACACAAATCAGGGTGGGAGGAAGGGAGGGAGGGAGGGAAGGCAGGATACCCGAGTGTGTCACCAGCCTGTCACCCCGGGCTCCTGGAACGGGATCCTGGGGTGCAGAGCCATCCCCGGGGGCCGTCCTGGTTGAGGTCAGAGCCCAAGGAGGGAGGGGACATCCACTGGAGCAGGGAGATTGATTACATATGGGATTGAGCAAATAAGGAAACAAATTACTGGTGACACGTCAGGTCTCTCGCTGTTAGAGATTGGAATTAAAAACTGGAAAGGTATGAGGATATCTGTATATGTATAGCTGATTCACTTTGTTGTAAAGCAGAAACTAACACACCATTGTGAAGCAATTATACTCCAATAAAGATGTTTAAAAAAAAAATAAAGAAACAAAAAAATGGAAAGGGATAAATAAATGCAGTGAGAGGCCCTTAGAGGAATGACACCCCAACAGCAGCAAGCACCCCGAGAATCTGTGTCTTGGCTTCTAAATGCCATCCTCCACTAAAAGGAAGCAGGGTCCTTTGGAGAAATGACTAGTCGTAGGGCTTGGGCAGAGAGAGTACAGGACGAGTCTGGAACATCTTACTTACTGTGTGGGGAAGTAGGAGAGCCCAGAGCATAACAGGGACACACTGAAAGGCCGTGTAGCTGGCTCGAAGAGGAAGGGCCCCCAGTGGCAAGTCGGAGATCATCATAATGGCCGTGGATGACAACCGTGAAGTAAAGTAGAAGACCACAGGGCCATGTGTATTTAAATATTTATTAAAATAAACTGTATTTGTAACTTGAAAGTTTGATGAGAAAGGGGCTATTTGCATCATTTTACAGTTCTTCCCCACAAGGCTCCCGTCAACTGCAAAAGGAAGAAGAGTGAGTTCCCAGGGGACCCTGGCAAGTACCACCCAAACCGAGCCATCCGTGGACACCAGCAGTCATCAGATCAATCGTAACCCTGCACCACCTGACAGGGTGGGATGGTCACTTCTGTGACTCTCCTGCCAAAGAGGCATAACCTGCACCTGACCGTGACGAAACCTCCGACACCCACACAGAGGGACTTTGTACAGAAAGACGGGCCTGGAACCTTCAAAGGTGTCAGGCTCATGACAGTCAGGGAAAGGCTGAGGAATATTCCGGACCGATGGAGACAAAAGATACGACGGCTCAGGGCAACGTGTGGTCACTGGCTGGATCTCGTTACTAGAAACGATGTTATTGGAGGGACCAGAAAGCCTTGGATGTGGCCTGAGGCTCAGAGGGCAGCAGCCCTACCTGGGACTTGGTGCTGTGGGGTGTGATGGATATTGCCCCATGTCAGCAATTCACTCTCAAATGGTTTGTGGGGCATGAGGGGTGGTGTTCCTGTACCATTCTTGCAAGTTCTAACTTCTCTGTTAGCTTGAGATGGTTAGAAAACACAAAATTTATTTTTGAGAACGTCACGGGGAAGAGGCCTGGATTCTCTGTTGAGCCTTGTGAGCCTGAGCTGCCTAGCGGAGCGGGCTCCAGCCTGGGGCCGCTGGAAGCCCTACCGCTGGGCAAGGCAGGCCAGGCCTGGGGAGTACAAGCAGAGCCCCATGAGTGTCTGCTGCAACTCCAGCCCGGATGGCGGAGGAGCTGGACCCCCTTCCTGGTCCAACGCGAGCACAAGCCAGGGAATATAGGTCGCTCTTTAAATGTATAAATGTGAAAATTCGGAAGGAAGGGAGCTCCGCAGAGCTGGAGACAAGGACGGAAGGCAAGGCCCGGGGTGAGCAGGGTGGAGACCAAGCAGCCTACACAGGGCTTGGAGTTGGCCTCACACCACTAAGGTCAGGGATTTAAGGCCACGGTGGGAAGGAGTTGAGGCCACAGGCCATTTCTCAAATGGGAGCTGGAACCAGGCTTCCACCATGACCATACAGGCTGAGAAGGGGTTGTCTGGTCCATGAAGGGGATGTAGAGATTCTGCCCACCAGCCTGGAGGAGGAGCCCAGAAAGCAACCAGCCCAGAACAGGACAAGAGGGCAAAGGGTGACAGGGAAACGAGGATCTGATGGAATATAGGATGTATTTGACTAGATCCAAAACTGTATGGAGAGCCTCCTGGATGAGGTAGGAGATATTAGCTATAGGAACAAACTCAGCAGATGAAAAAGAAAGCAAAGCAAATATTAACTCCAGGAAAGACAAAGAGAAAACCTAAGTAGAGTTCACCACTTGGCTTAGCAGTGAACAGTGTTGACATAATAGTGTAAACAACAACTTAGGTCATTTAAGAAGAGAAAAGAGAAAGTCAGGTGAGGACAGAGGGTGCTGGGCCATAGCTACTCCATCTCACAATGTCCAAAACTTGTAAACGAAGAAAGAAACGGCTGAAAGAATTGAGAGAGGCTGAGGCCAGGCCACTGGACCCAGGGTCGGACGGAGATGGCTTAGTGACCACCACAGACTTGTCCAAAGAGTCTTAACCCTTTGGGTTCTTTTTGTTCCTTTCATCTATGTATCAATCTTTCTTTGGTAAGAATTAAAACGAACGAATCATAACCCTAAACTAAAAATAAATAACAACAAAAAGACGAACTCACATTCCGCCCCCCCAAAATGCCACAGTATGGGACATTAAAGAACACACTTAGAATAAGTCATCAGTTAAAGAAGGAATAAAATGGGAATCACAAAAAGTTTATTTTGCCGCACCGCACGGCATGTGGGATCTTAGTTCCCAGACTAGGGATCGAACCCGTGCGCCCTGCAGTGGAAGTGCAGAGTCTTAACGGCTGGACTGCCAGGGAAGTCCCAAAAAGTTTTAAATTGAATGATGATGGAGCGCTGTCAATCATCGGCACAGCCAATGTGGTGCTCAGACATTTATGGTCTTCAGTTTCTACGTCAGAGACAAGAAAGTGGTTTTGCCAAGTGCGGGAACTGCAAAATATTTTTAATTTCTTCCTTGTGCTGACCTGCATTTTCTAGTTTTCCAAAGAATCTGCTTCAGTCTTGTTGACCTTCCCTGTTGTTTCCCCTGGACCATTCTGTCTGGGAGGGACCCCCTTCCCTCATGGAACCTTCTGTGGGGTCAGCCTCGTGGCCCATATAAGGACTACTCATCCAGGGGCCAAGGGTGTGTGTGTGCCTCCCCTGAGGTGGTTGGGGACCAAGGCCTGGGCCGGGTCACACGTGGCTCCTGCACCCAGCACTCAGCCCAGACCTGCCTCGTGGGGGTCAGCTGAGCTGGTGCTCGGGGAGCTGAGCAGAGGACCTGGCCACGGTGCGTGGGAGTCGCCATTGGCCATGAGGGTGGGCTGGCTGCCTCACCCCGGGCCCCCAAGTCCTGCCCATCTCCCACTGCGGGCAGCAGCCCCCAAGTCCTGCCCATCTCCCACTGCGGGCAGCAGCCCCCAAGTCCTGCCCCTGTCCAGGAGCTGCCCTTGTCTTCCTGGAGGGAAGGGAAGAATGGACCCCTTTCCTGTGCCAACCAGAGCCACCCAGATGCCCACCCCATGGCCCCGACACAGCAGGCCCGGCCTCAGCCGCGGACGAAGCCCTGTGGGGCAACGTTGAGGCCGCCTGGCCTCTGGGGGCCCGGGCAGGGCAGGGGGCAGTCCCGGGAGCCAGGCAGTTGCTCAGGCCCACGTTTAGGCCCTGGCCCCAGGCCGGGGACACAAGGCTGGCTCTGGAGCCCCTTCCCCGGGGGGAGGGAGACCCCGCCCGCCCCTGCTCGGCCAGCACAAACCCTGGAGGTTGAGGAGTAGCAGGAAGAAGGAGCTGGAATGAGGGAGGGACGCACAGGCCTCAGCCGCCCGCGGCTCCCAGCCCCTGCCTCTGGGGACACATCCTCAGCCTGGAGGGCGTTCTGTGGGCACCTGCCCTGCGACCTGCCCCCGAAGCGTCCTGGGCTGCTCCGGACAGAACGTGCCCCTTGCTGGCCACACCCCGCTGATCACAGCGTGGCCACCCGTGCCCCGTGGCCCTGGGCTCCGGGACGAGCGGCGGGGGTGCCGAGCTGGGTGTGAGGGGGACCTGGGCCCTTCGGGGACCCCCTAATGTGCCCTTGCCCAGTAGACGATGCTGAGAGGCGCCAGGTAGGCACAAGGGACAGGATGGGGGCGGAAAGGCAGGTCCTCGCCTGCAGGAAGCTCCCACCAGCACCTTCCAAAGGCATCCTCCAGGGGCCCAAGCTGCCGGCAATGACAGTAGGACCTCTTCGGGGCCCAGGGCTCATGAGACACACTCACGTGCACAGGTGGCGCTGAGGGTGCGGGGTCACCATCCCATGTCACGGCAGGGCACACCAAGGCCGGGGTGGCCCGGGACCTGCCCAGTGCGCCGTGCGGTAAGGATGTGGGAGCCCGGGTGAGACCCAGCCGCCCGCAGCAGGGCATGGGCAGGTGGCTGTGATGAGTGGTCGGGATGGGGGGCCGGGTACAGGTGGGGGCTCTGAGGGCCGGACCCCAGAGACCTCAGTGGAGGGGTGAAGCAACACGGGAGCCTGCCTTCGGAACACGCCCACTCGACCTCCCAGCAGCCCAGTGACACCTGAGATCCAGAGGGACCCCCACGTCCTGCTCTGCTCCACCAGGGATGCTCGCCCCTACAGCACCAGGACAGGCCCCATCCCCGTCTCCTGGGCCCACGGCCTCTCCAGCTGCCTCGTTCTCCCCGTCCCCCCCAAACACACTCCCTAGGAGCGGGTCTGCCCCGCCCTGAGCCCCTACCCAGGCCCTGGGGTCTGCCTCCTTTTGCCTGGGACCTGTCGCTTCCCCATCAGGGACCCGAGGCAGTGAGTGGTGGGCAGACTCTCAGTAAATCTTGGTGGATGGTCTGAGGGAGGTCTCTTGACACGAGGCACCTGCCACCGGTGCGGGGGCAGGTATCCCCAGGCCGGGTGGGGTGCCGTGGGAGCGGCTCCTACGGGCAGAGGGGCACCGCACACGGCTGCTGCAGCCGCCCTGAGCCCCTTCCCCTCTCTGGGCCTGAGGCTGCATCTCCAGGAGACAGAGGGTGGCTGGGCTGGCTCTGGGGTTTTGGCCTGTCGCACAGGAGGTGGGGGGTCGCTGCACACCCCAGAGGGGAGGGGGCACGAAGGGGCGGCGGACCAGGCCTCCGGCAGGGAAGAAAGGATGGAGAGGCCGTCCTCGGAGCAGTGTCCGCCCTGGGTGAGCGTCACGGGAAGGGGAGAGGGAAGGAGGACAGAGGGCAGCAGCTGGCGCCCACCCCTCCAAGGCGCCCCACGCGGCTTCCCAGAGAGACTTGGGTACTCAGGAGGAGCAGGGGGGGTCTCGGCCTACGGACCCCAGGCCCGTCCACGGCACCCGGGCCCTGCTCCCTCCCCGGCCCCTCCCGCCCCAGGAGAACCCAGGCCCAGCCTCTGCAGTCCCCTCCTGCTGCACAGGCCCTGGGCCCCTCTCTCCTCGTAAATCGTAAAACACCGGAGCCACACTCCGTTCCAGAGCAGGCCCCTCCCGCCCTCCTGCTGTCACTCCTGGCAGGCACTGCAGTGAGCTCACTCATTACATAAGGCATCCGAGCTATTTCTTGGGGGACTGAGCTCCCCCTACACGGGGCTCCATTCCCCCCTTCCCTCTCCAACCATCAGCCATCACCAGCCAAGGGCATCTGGGCATGAGAGGCAAAACCCCCAGGCTCCCAGGGCCCGCCCCCGACCCTGCGTGGGGAGGGGGCTCCCCCCACCCCGCAGAACAAGGGTGGGAGAGAAGAGACGGCAGCTCCTTCCAGATTCCCTGGGAGGGCTGTGGGCAGAGACGCAGCCCCACCCCCAGCCTCAGGCGTGAGGGGGAGGAAGGAAGGGATTTCCCCAGGGCACGGGGCCCTGCCATTACCGGTCGCTGTCCCAGGGATGGGGATGGGCTTGCCTCCCTCTGGGTCTGGGAGTCGCCCCCATCCCCACAGGCACCCACAGCTGGTGCTGTGGGCTCCTCTGAGGGCACCTGGGTCATCCGTGGGCCCCGATCCCAGCAACATGTCAGCCAGGACTCGTGTTCTCCGGAGGAGCAGCAGTCCCCTTTGGTCAGGACAGAGGCTGCCTGGCGAAGTGCCACTGGAGGCCCCAGCAGGACAGCGCTGCTTTCCAGAGGGGGGCACCAGCCCAGGAGCCCCTTGACGCTGCGGGGTCCTCCCAGGGGGAGAAGGGCCCGGGGACCTCAGGCCTCCTGCCTCATTTCTGTGGCCGGGGACCAGGCGGACGCAGTGGGCCCCCAGAGGACACAGCTGAAGGGGTGTCCAGACAGCGTGTGCTGGGCATTTCGGAGGGCCAAGCCGGCTCCCGGCCTGGAGAGGAGCAAGGCAGGTCCCCTCGTTGCCTGGAAGGAAGCTCCGGGAGGGGCGGCCGTGGGGTCGGCAGGGCCAGGCCCACCGCGAGCTTCTCCCACGGGACGGCCCTTCCCCGCTCCTCTGGGCCCGGCGGCCAAGCTTGGGGCCGCTCGGTGGCCCGCGCTCCGGCCCCGCCTCGGGGGAAAGTGGCCCCAGCGCCGCCTCCCGCCAGCCCCGCCCGGAGGAAGCGGACTCCAGACGCCCCCGCCGGGAGCCTGGCGTGCACCACGCCCTGCTTGGGGACAAAGCTCCCGGCGGGCGGGCGGGCGGCAGGGACCCTGGGGACCGCGGGCCGGCGGGTGGCGGCCAAGCCGGAAGCCCCGCGGCCCCTCCCCCGGTTCCCAGCCCCCGGCCTCTGTCCTCCTCGAGAAACGGGGAACGAACGAGACCGTGTTTTCCTTTCTTTTCAGAGACTCGCGTTCTTGGAACTTACACCCTCTTGGGTTTGCTATTTTTACCCACCCTGAGCCTTCCGGTCTCCATGGCGACGCCTCCAAACAGCAGATTCCAGGCGGCAATGACGTCACCTTTCCCTTTCCTGCCGCCCAGGCCTCCCGCCGCTGCCGCCACGCGGGGCCGCCTGGCTGAGCCTCCGTGGGTCCCGCCGCCTCCCCGTGCCCGCTGCCCGCTGGCCAGGCCCTTCCCCGGGTCCCTCTGCCCGGGCTCCCTGCCACGCCGCTGCCCTGTGGGAGCTGCCGCGGCCCCGGTGGCCCCTGTGTGGCCCCTGTGGTGACCGTGCTGGGGCCGTGCAGGCAGCAGGAGCACCGGAGGCCCTGTGGCCTGGTCTCTTAAGTGCCAGCTGCCCGTGGGTGTCGGTCACACTGCCCGGCCCCGGGGCTACTGCCTTCCCGGCTGTGTGGTCCACGGGCCTCAGGCTCCACACCTTGGTCCTGGTCTGGCTGCAGGACCGGGGCGCCTTGGTCCCTCCTCCTGGGCTGAGGTGTCCTGCAGTTGGTCACCGGGCTGTGTCTCTATCTGGGCTACACTTTACTCAGCTGTCCCTTCAATGCCCAGCCTGAGGGCTGCCCTGAGGGTAGGGACACTCAGGACTGGAGGTCCACCCCACCTCTGGGCACTTGCTTTGTCGTGGACTCAGACATTTGCCGAAATGGCTGAGAAGTCTTGGCAGGGCCTCGCTGGACGGGCGAGTTCGGCATGGAGAGCCCCGCGTCCCTGCCACGGTCAGAAGAAGGAGTTCTTCCTCCAGCGGAGGAGTCCCAAAGAGCCAGCCCCCCCAGCCCCTGGGCCTGCAGAGGCTACCTTGCCTGGTGGGATGCCGGGGTCCCCTCCCCTAAGCAGGGCCTGCTTCTCCCCATCGCCCCACAGGGCTTAGGACGGACGGTGTGAACCCCAGCCCCAGCCAGAAAGCAGACACTGGGTCTGGGGCCGAGGAGAAGGGGAGCAGGCAGGGCTGCGGGGGCTTCGTGGGGGGTCAGAGCCGCTGGCACGGGCCAGGCCGATGGTTGGGGCCACACTCTGCGCCGCCAGCACCCAGAAGGGCAAAGAAGACACTTCGATAGCTCATTAGCTGCCGTCCCTGCTCCCAGAAACAACATCGCAGGAAGGTGGTTTCAAGGCTCACATTCCTGCCCTCCTGCTGCATTTCAGGTACGAAGTCCCAACTCGCCTCCGTCTGACACAGGCAGACACACTCGCAGGTCTGGGCAGGAGGCAGGCCGGTGGGCGGCCCCGTCTCCAGAGCCCCACACAGACATGTTCACGAAAAGCTGTGCAGAGCACTTTCCTGGGGGGCACAGGCGGGCCTTTCCACTGCTCCCCCAGGACCCTCCCCAGCCTGATGCTTTGTCCTCAGGCCTGGAGGAGGCCCCGAGAGAGAGAGAGGGCCCGGGCCGGAGCAGACCCGTGCCGAGTGGAGGTGGCTCCAGCAGGGACGCACACGTGGCCTGTCCGGTTAAGCACCTACCCCAACAAACTCCGTCTGGGCCGGAGACACAGGGTCTGCGAGCTGTTGGGCAGTGAGGGGCAGGGGGCAGGCTTCACACTGCGGGGCGTGAAGGTCAAGGATGGAAGGCCTGTGGCCCCAGAACAGGTCAGGTGGCCGCCCCACCGTTACGTTACCGCAGGTACCCGCGCGGGACTCTGTGTGCCTCTGTCCTTCCACCCTTCTCCCTTGGATTTTTTTTTTAATATTTTATTTTATTTTAATTTTTTTTGGCCACGCTGCATGGTTTCTGGGATCTCAGATCCCCGATCGGGGATTGAACCCAGGCCACAGCAGTGATAGTGCGCAATCCTAACCACGAGGCCACCAGGGAACTCCCTCCCTCGGGGCTTTTATGTAAGGCTCAGACTCCCGGGACAGCCACTGCCCGGCCCTTTCCTTTGCACCCTTTGGACCCCCCCCTCACAGGGGGCCCTGGTCGGAGCTCTGGTCAGCCAGACGCATCCTGCCCAGGCTAGGACCCAAGTGCAGGCCGGGGGCTCAGGCCCTGAGGGGCAGTGAGTGCCTATGGGTGAGACCCCATGCCAGGCGTGACTGTGTAATTGATTTCTTCCACCAGGTTTATCAAGGGCCAAACTGTGACAAGCAGAAGAGAATTCCTGTTCTCAAGTGCTTACAGTTTCGTGGGAGACAATGAAAAATTAAATTTCCATATGTTCTATATTAGTCGGGAGTATATGCTGTTAAGAATAGACCAGGGTGTGGTCCAGTGGGTAAGACTCCGTGCTCCTAACGCAGGGG